>NW_024428604.1:0-22574 GCF_017562075.2 Anopheles merus | reverse complement strand
TTTCGATCAGAGCAACGCAGGATATAGTACAGGCCTCTGAAGTGAAGGGTTTCTATAAACTAAAACCAAACCTCAAAAGTGGTGAAAACATGCCAAATGGTGATCTAAGTACAGTGGAGCTTGCAATAGCATCTGAAGTCAATCTGGAGTGTTTGGATGACCCTTGGAGACTCTTGGAACAACGTCTGAAGTCATTCTGGAGTGCTGGATGACCCTTGGAGACTCTTGGAACAACGTCTGAAGTCATTCTGGAGTGCTTGGATGACCCTTGGAGCTCTTGGAACAACGTCTGAAGTCATTTGGAGTGCTTGTTTTGACCAAAAAAAATTTGTTTTGCCGAAAAAAGTTGAAATTTCAAACGGCCATAACTTTTGAACCCGAAGAGCTAGAGACTTAATTTTTTCACCGTTGGAAAGGAATTAAAAGTTGCACAATGCAAATTTTCTTGGATTTTCGATCAGAGCATCGCAGGATATAGTAAATGGCCTCTGAAGTGAAGGGTTTCTATAAACTAAAACAAACCTCAAAATGTTGGTGAAACATGCCAAATGGTGATCCTAAGTACAGTGGAGCTTGCAATAGCATCTGAAGTCAATCTGGAGTGTTTGGATGACCCTTGGAGACTCTTGGAACAACGTCTGAAGTCATTCTGGAGTGCTTGGATGACCCTTGGAGACTCTTGGAACAACGTCTGAAGTCATTCTGGAGTGCTTGGATGACCTTGGAGACTCTTGGAACAACGTCTGAAGTCATTCTGGAGTGCTTGGATGACCCTTGGAGACTCTTGTAACAACGTCTGAAGTCATTCTGGAGGGCTTGGATGACCTTGGAGACACTTTGATCAACGTCTGAAGTCATTCTGGAGTGCTTGGATGACCCTTGGAGACTCTTGTAACAACGTCGAAGTCATTCTGGAGTGCTTGGATGACCCTTGGAGACACTTTGAACAACGTCTGAAGTCATTCTGGAGTGCTTAGATGACCCATGGGGACTCTTGGAACAACGTCTGAAGTCATTCTGGAGTGCTTGGATGACCCTTGGGACACTTGAAACAACGTGTGGAGTCATTCTGGAGCGCTTGTTTTGACGAAAAAAATTTGTTTTGCGAAAAAATGTGAAATTTCAAACGGCCATAACTTTTGAACCAGAAGAGCTAGAGACTTAATTTTTTCACCGTTGGAAAGGAAATTAAAAGTTGCACAATGCAAATTTTCTTGGATTTTCGATCAGAGCATCGCAGGATATAGTAAATGGCCTCTGAAGTGAAGGGTTTCTATAAACTAAAACAAACCTCAAAATGTTGGTGAAACATGCCAAATGGTGATCCTAAGTACAGTGGAGCTTGCAATAGCATCTGAAGTCAATCTGGAGTGTTTGGATGACCCTTGGAGACTCTTGGAACAACGTCTGAAGTCATTCTGGAGTGCTTGGATGACCCTTGGAGACTCTTGGAACAACGTCTGAAGTCATTCTGGAGTGCTTGGATGACCCTGGAGACTCTTGGAACAACGTCTGAAGTCATTCTGGAGTGCTTGGATGACCCTTGGAGACTCTTGTAACAACGTCTGAAGTCATTCTGGAGTGCTTGGATGACCCTTGGAGACACTTGAACAACGTCTGAAGTCATTCTGGAGGGCTTGGATGACCTTGGAGACACTTTGATCAACGTCTGAAGTCATTCTGGAGTGCTTGGATGACCCTTGGAGACTCTTGTAACAACGTCTGAAGTCATTCTGGAGTGTTGGATGACCCTGGAGACTCTTGGAACAACGTCTGAAGTCATTCTGGAGTGCTTGGATGACCCTTGGGAACATTGGAACAACGTTTGAGGTCATTCTGGAGTGCTTGGATGACCCTTGGGACACTTGGAACAACGTGTGAAGTCATTTGGAGCGCTTGTTTTGACGAAAAAAAATGTTTTTGCGAAAAAATGTGAAATTTCAAACGGCCATAACTTTTGAACCAGAAGAGCTAGAGACTTAATTTTTCACCGTTGGAAAGGAAAATAAAAGTTGCACAATGCAAATTTCTTGGATTTTCGATCAGAGCAACGCAGGATATAGTAAATGGCCTCTGAAGTGAAGGGTTTCTATAAACTAAAACAAACCTCAAAATGTTGGTGAAACATGCCAAATGGTGATCCTAAGTACAGTGGAGCTTGCAATAGCATCTGAAGTCAATCTGGAGTGTTTGGATGACCCTTGGAGACTCTTGGAAACAACGTCTGAAGTCATTCTGGAGTGCTTGGATGACCTTGGAGACTCTTGGAACAACGTCTGAAGTCATTCTGGAGGCTTGGATGACCCTTGGGATCTTGGAACAACGTCTGAAGTCATTCTGGAGTGCTTGGATGACCTTGGAGACTCTTGGAACAACGTCTGAGTCATTCTGGATGCTGGATGACCCTTGGAGACTCTTGAACAAAGTCTGAAGTCATTTGGAGGGCTTGGATGACCCTTGGAGACACTTTGATCAACGTCTGAAGTCATTCTGGAGTGCTTGGATGACCCTTGGAGACTCTTGTAACAAAGTCTGAAGTCATTCTGGAGGGCTTGGATGACCCTTGGAGACACTTGAACAACGTCTGAAGTCATTCTGGAGTGCTTGGATGACCCTTGGGAGACTTGTACAACGTCTGAAGTCATTCTGGAGTGCTTGGATGACCCTTGGAGACTCTTGAACAACGTTCTGAAGTCATTCTGGAGTGTTGGATGACACCTGGAGACTCTTGTAACAACGTTGAAGTCATTTGGAGTGCTTGGATGACCCTTGGGAACACTTAGAACAACGTTGGAGGTCATTTGGAGTGCTGGATGACCCTGGGGGACATTGGAACAACGCTGAAGTCACTCTGGAGTGCTTGGTGACCCTTGGGGGACTTGGAACAACGTCTGAAGTCATTCTGGAGTGCTTGTTTGACGAAAAAAATTGTTTTGCCGAAAAAGGTGAAATTTCAAACGGCCATAACTTTTGAACCAGAAGAGCTAGAGACTTATTTTTTTCACGTTGGAAAGGAAATTAAAAGTTGCACAATGCAAATTTTCTTGGATTTTCGATCAGAGCATCGCAGGATATAGTAAATGGCCTCTGAAGTGAGGGTTTCTATAAACTAAAACAAACCTCAAAATGTTGGTGAAACATGCCAAATGGTGATCCTAAGTACAGTGGAGCTTGCAATAGCATCTGAAGTCAATCTGGAGTGTTTGGATGACCTTCGGAGACTCTTGGAACAACGTCTGAAGTCATTCTGGAGTGCTTGGATGACCCTTGGAGACTCTTGGAACAACGTCTGAAGTCATTCTGGAGTGCTTGGATGACCCTTGGAGACTCTTGGAACAACGTCTGAAGTCATTCTGGAGTGCTTGGATGAACCTTGGAGACTCTTGTAACAACGTCTGAAGTCATTGGAGGGCTTGGA
Source organism: Anopheles merus (assembly GCF_017562075.2). Classification (NCBI taxonomy): domain Eukaryota; kingdom Metazoa; phylum Arthropoda; class Insecta; order Diptera; family Culicidae; genus Anopheles; species Anopheles merus. The sequence goes on along the minus strand of NW_024428604.1, from coordinate 19,156 downwards.
TGACCCTTGGAGACACTTTGATCAACGTCTGAAGTCATTCTGGAGTGCTTGGATGACCTTGGAGACTCTTGTAACAACGTCTGAAGTCATTCTGGAGGGCTTGGATGACCTTGGAGACACTTGATCAACGTCTGAAGTCATTCTGGAGTGCTTGGATGACCTTGGAGACACTTGGAACAACGTCTGAAGTCATTTGGGAGTACTTGGATGACCGTTGGAGAAACTTGGAACAACGTCTGAAGTCATTCTGGAGTGCTTGGATGACCCTTGGGACTCTTGGAACAACGTCTGAAGTCATTCTGGAGTGCTTGGATGACCTTGGAGACACTTGAAACAACGTGTGGAGTCATTCTGGAGCGCTTGTTTTGACGAAAAAAATTTGTTTTGCGAAAAAAATGTGAAATTTCAAACGGCCATAACTTTTGAACCAGAAGAGCTAGAGACTTAATTTTTTCACCGTGGAAAGGAAATTAAAAGTTGCACAATGCAAATTTCTTGGATTTTCGATCAGAGCAACGCAGGATATAGTAAATGGCCTCTGAAGTGAAGGGTTTCTATAAACTAAAACAAACCTCAAAATGTTGGTGAAACATGCCAAATGGTGATCCTAAGTACAGTGGAGCTTGCAATAGCATCTGAAGTCAATCTGGAGTGTTTGGATGACCCTTGGAGACTCTTGGAACAACGTCTGAAGTCATTCGGAGTGCTTGGATGACCCTTGGAGACTCTTGTAACAACGTCTGAAGTCATTCTGGAGTGCTTGGATGACCCTTGGAGACACTTGTAACAACGTCTGAAGTCATTCTGGAGGGCTTGGATGACCCTTGGAGACACTTTGATCAACGTCTGAAGTCATTCTGGAGTGCTTGGATGACCCTTGGAGACTCTTGTAACAACGTCTGAAGTCATTCTGGAGTGTTTGGATGACCCTTGGAGACTCTTGGAACAACGTCTGAAGTCATTCTGGAGTGCTTGGATGACCCTTGGGAACACTTAGAACAACGTTTGAGGTCATTCTGGAGTGCTTGGATGACCTTGGGGATGCTTGGAACAACGTGTGAAGTCATTCTGGAGCGCTTGTTTTGACGAAAAAAAATTGTTTTGCCGAAAAAAGGTGAAATTTCAAACGGCCATAACTTTTGAACCAGAAGAGCTAGAGACTTAATTTTTTCACCGTTGGAAGGAAAATAAAAGTTGCACAATGCAAATTTTCTTGGATTTCGATCAGAGCATCGCAGGATATAGTAAATGGCCTCTGAAGTGAAGGGTTTCTATAAACTAAAACAAACCTCAAAATGTTGGTGAAACATGCCAAATGGTGATCCTAAGTACAGTGGAGCTTGCATAGCATCTGAAGTCAATCTGGAGTGTTTGGATGACCCTTGGAGACTCTTGGAACAACGTCTGAAGTCATTCTGGAGTGCTTGGATGACCCTTGGAGACTCTTGGAACAACGTCTGAAGTCATTCTGGAGTGCTTGGATGACCCTTGGAGACTCTTGGAACAACGTCTGAAGTCATTCTGGAGTGCTTGGATGACCCTGGAGACTCTTGTAAAAACGTCTGAAGTCATTCTGGAGGGCTTGGATGACCCTTGGAGACACTTTGATCAACGTCTGAAGTCATTCTGGAGTGCTTGGATGACCCTTGGAGACTCTTGTAACAACGTCTGAAGTCATTCTGGAGGGCTTGGATGACCCTTGGAGACACTTTGATCAACGTCTGAAGTCATTCTGGAGTGCTTGGATGACCCTTGGAGACTCTTGGAACATCGTCTGAAGTCATTCTGGAGTGCTTGGATGACCCTTGGGACTCTTGGAACAACGTCTGAAGTCATTCTGGAGTGCTTGGATGACCCTTGGGGACTCTTGGAACAACGTCTGAAGTCATTCTGGAGTGCTGGATGACCCTGGAGACACTTGAAACAACGTGTGGAGTCATTCTGGAGTGCTTGTTTTGACGAAAAAAATTTGTTTTTGCGAAAAATGTGAAATTTCAAACGGCCATAACTTTTGAACCAGAAGAGCTAGAGACTTAATTTTTTCACCGTTGGAAAGGAAATTAAAAGTTGCACAATGCAAATTTTCTTGGATTTTCGATCAGAGCAACGCAGGATATAGTAAATGGCCTCTGAAGTGAAGGGTTCTCTATAACTAAAACAAACCTTAAAATGTTGGTGAAACATCTGAAGTCATTCTGGAGCCTTGGATGACCCTTGGAGACTCTTGTAACAACGTCTGAAGTCATTCTGGAGTGCTTGGATGACCCTTGGAGACTCTTGAACAACGTCTGAAGTCATTCTGGAGTGCTTGGATGACCCTTGGAGACTCTTGTAACAACGTCTGAAGTCATTCTGGAGGGCTTGGATGACCCTTGGAGACACTTTGATCAACGTCTGAAGTCATTCTGGAGTGCTTGGATGACCCTTGGAGACTTGTAACAACGTCTGAAGTCATTCTGGAGGGCTTGGATGACCCTTGGAGACACTTTGATCAACGTCTGAAGTCATTCTGGAGTGCTTGGATGACCCTTGGAGACTCTTGTAACAACGTCTGAAGTCATTCTGGAGTGCTTGGATGACCCTTGGAACACTTAGAACAACGTTTGAGGTCATTCTGGAGTGCTTGGAAGACCCATGGGGACACTTGGAACAACGCCTGAAGTCACTCTTGAGTGCTTGGATGACCCTTGGGGACACTTGTAACAACGTCTGAAGTCATTCTGGAGTGCTTGTTTTAACGAAAAAAATTGTTTTGCCGAAAAAAGGTGAAATTTCAAACGGCCATAACTTTTGAACCAGAAGAGCTAGAGACTTATTTTTTTCACTGTTGGAAAGGAAATTAAAAGTTGCACAATGCAAATTTTCTTGGATTTTCGATCAGAGCATCGCAGGATATAGTAAATGGCCTCTGAAGTGAAGGGTTTCTATAAACTAAAACAAACCTCAAAATGTTGGTGAAACATGCCAAATGGTGATCCTAAGTACAGTGGAGCTTGCAATAGCATCTGAAGTCAATCTGGAGTGTTTGGATGACCCTTGGAGACTCTTGGAACAACGTCTGAAGTCATTCTGGAGTGCTTGGATGACCCTTGGAGACTCTTGGAACAACGTCTGAAGTCATTCTGGAGTGCTTGGATGACCCTTGGAGACTCTTGGAACAACGTCTGAAGTCATTCTGGAGTGCTTGGATGACCCTTGGAGACTCTTGTAACAACGTCTGAAGTCATTCTGGAGGGCTTGGATGACCCTTGGAGACACTTTGATCAACGTCTGAAGTCATTCTGGAGTGCTTGGATGACCCTTGGAGACTCTTGTAACAACGTCTGAAGTCATTCTGGAGGGCTTGGATGACCCTTGGAGACACTTTGATCAACGTCTGAAGTCATTCTGGAGTGCTTGGATGACCCTTGGAGACACTTGGAACAACGTCTGAAGTCATTCTGGAGTGCTTGGATGACCCTTGGAGACACTGGAACAACGTCTGAAGTCATTCTGGAGTGCTTGGATGACCCTTGGGGACTCTTGGAACAACGTCTGAAGTCATTCTGGAGTGCTTGGATGACCCTTGGAGACACTTGAAACAACGTGTGGAGTCATTCTGGAGCGCTTGTTTTGACGAAAAAATTTGTTTTTGCGAAAAAATGTGAAATTTCAAACGGCCATAACTTTTGAACCAGAAGAGCTAGAGACTTAATTTTTTCACCGTTGGAAAGGAAATTAAAAGTTGCACAATGCAAATTTCTTGGATTTTCGATCAGAGCAACGCAGGATATAGTAAATGGCCTCTGAAGTGAAGGGTTTCTATAAACTAAAACAAACCTCAAAATGTTGGTGAAACATGCCAAATGGTGATCCTAAGTACAGTGGAGCTTGCAATAGCATCTGAAGTCAATCTGGAGTGTTTGGATGACCCTTGGAGACTCTTGGAACAACGTCTGAAGTCATTCTGGAGTGCTTGGATGACCTTGGAGACTCTTGTAACAACGTCTGAAGTCATTCTGGAGTGCTTGGATGACCCTTGGAGACACTTGTAACAACGTCTGAAGTCATTCTGGAGGGCTTGGATGACCCTTGGAGACACTTTGATCAACGTCTGAAGTCATTCTGGAGTGCTTGGATGACCCTTGGAGACTCTTGTAACAACGTCTGAAGTCATCTGGAGTGTTTGGATGACCCTTGGAGACTCTTGGAACAACGTCTGAAGTCATTCTGGAGTGCTTGGATGACCCTTGGGAACACTTAGAACAACGTTTGAGGTCATTCTGGAGTGCTTGGATGACCCTTGGGGATGCTTGGAACAACGTGTGAAGTCATTCTGGAGCGCTTGTTTTGACGAAAAAAAATTGTTTTGCCGAAAAAAGGTGAAATTTCAAACGGCCATAACTTTTGAACCAGAAGAGCTAGAGACTTAATTTTTTCACCGTTGGAAAGGAAAATAAAAGTTGCACAATGCAAATTTTCTTGGATTTTCGATCAGAGCATCGCAGGATATAGTAAATGGCCTCTGAAGTGAAGGTTTCTATAAACTAAAACAAACCTCAAAATGTTGGTGAAACATGCCAAATGGTGATCCTAAGTACAGTGGAGCTTGCAATAGCATCTGAAGTCAATCTGGAGTGTTTGGATGACCCTTGGAGACTCTTGGAACAACGTCTGAAGTCATTCTGGAGTGCTTGGATGACCCTTGGAGACTCTTGGAACAACGTCTGAAGTCATTCTGGAGTGCTTGGATGACCTTGGAGACTCTTGGAACAACGTCTGAAGTCATTCTGGAGTGCTTGGATGACCCTTGGAGACTCTTGTAACAACGTCTGAAGTCATTCTGGAGGGCTTGGATGACCCTTGGAGACACTTTGATCAACGTCTGAAGTCATTCTGGAGTGCTTGGATGACCCTTGGAGACTCTTGTAACAACGTCTGAAGTCATTCTGGAGGGCTTGGATGACCCTTGGAGACACTTTGATCAACGTCTGAAGTCATTCTGGAGTGCTTGGATGACCCTTGGAGACACTTGGAACAACGTCTGAAGTCATTCTGGAGTGCTTGGATGACCCTTGGAGACACTTGGAACAACGTCTGAAGTCATTCTGGAGTGCTTGGATGACCCTTGGGGACTCTTGGAACAACGTCTGAAGTCATTCTGGAGTGCTTGGATGACCCTTGGAGACACTTGAAACAACGTGTGGAGTCATTCTGGAGCGCTTGTTTTGACGAAAAAAATTTGTTTTGCGAAAAAAATGTGAAATTTCAAACGGCCATAACTTTTGAACCAGAAGAGCTAGAGACTTAATTTTTCACCGTTGGAAAGGAAATTAAAAGTTGCACAATGCAAATTTTCTTGGATTTTCGATCAGAGCAACGCAGGATATAGTAAATGGCCTCTGAAGTGAAGGGTTTCTATAAACTAAAACAAACCTCAAAATGTTGGTGAAACATGCCAAATGGTGATCCTAAGTACAGTGGAGCTTGCAATAGCATCTGAAGTCAATCTGGAGTGTTTGGATGACCCTTGGAGACTCTTGGAACAACGTCTGAAGTCATTCTGGAGTGCTTGGATGACCCTTGGAGACTCTTGGAACAACGTCTGAAGTCATTCTGGAGTGCTTGGATGACCCTTGGAGACTCTTGGAACAACGTCTGAAGTCATTCTGGAGTGCTTGTTTTGACCAAAAAAATTTGTTTTGCCGAAAAAAGTTGAAATTTCAAACGGCCATAACTTTTGAACCCGAAGAGCTAGAGAGACTTAATTTTTTCACCGTTGGAAAGGAAATTAAAAGTTGCACAATGCAAATTTTCTTGGATTTTCGATCAGAGCATCGCAGGATATAGTAAATGGCCTCTGAAGTGAAGGGTTTCTATAAACTAAAACAAACCTCAAAATGTTGGTGAAACATGCCAAATGGTGATCCTAAGTACAGTGGAGCTTGCAATAGCATCTGAAGTCAATCTGGAGTGTTTGGATGACCCTTGGAGACTCTTGGAACAACGTCTGAAGTCATTCTGGAGTGCTTGGATGACCTTGGAGACTCTTGAACAACGTCTGAAGTCATTCTGGAGTGCTTGGATGACCCTTGGAGACTCTTGGAACAACGTCTGAAGTCATTCTGGAGTGCTTGGATGACCCTTGGAGACTCTTGTAACAACGTCTGAAGTCATTCTGGAGGGCTTGGATGACCCTTGGAGACACTTTGATCAACGTCTGAAGTCATTCTGGAGTGCTTGGATGACCCTTGGAGACTCTTGTAACAACGTCTGAAGTCATTCTGGAGGGCTTGGATGACCCTTGGAGACACTTTGATCAACGTCTGAAGTCATTCTGGAGTGCTTGGATGACCCTTGGAGACTCTTGGAACAACGTCTGAAGTCATTCTGGAGTGCTTGGATGACCCTTGGAGACACTTGAAACAACGTGTGGAGTCATTCTGGAGCGCTTGTTTTGACGAAAAAAAATTGTTTTGCGAAAAAATGTGAAATTTCAAACGGCCATAACTTTTGAACCAGAAGAGCTAGAGACTTAATTTTTTCACCGTTGGAAAGGAAATTAAAAGTTGCACAATGCAAATTTTCTTGGATTTTCGATCAGAGCAACGCAGGATATAGTAAATGGCCTCTGAAGTGAAGGGTTTCTATAAACTAAAACAAACCTCAAAATGTTGGTGAAACATGCCAAATGGTGATCCTAAGTACAGTGGAGCTTGCAATAGCATCTGAAGTCAATCTGGAGTGTTTGGATGACCCTTGGAGACTCTTGGAACAACGTCTGAAGTCATTCTGGAGTGCTTGGATGACCCTTGGAGACTCTTGGAACAACGTCTGAAGTCATTCTGGAGTGCTTGGATGACCCTTGGAGACTCTTGGAACAACGTCTGAAGTCATTCTGGAGTGCTTGGATGACCTTGGAGACTCTTGTAACAACGTCTGAAGTCATTCTGGAGTGCTTGGATGACCCTTGGAGACACTTGTAACAACGTCTGAAGTCATTCTGGAGGGCTTGGATGACCCTTGGAGACACTTTGATCAACGTCTGAAGTCATTCTGGAGTGCTTGGATGACCCTTGGAGACTCTTGTAACAACGTCTGAAGTCATTCTGGAGTGTTTGGATGACCCTTGGAGACTCTTGGAACAACGTCTGAAGTCATTCTGGAGTGCTTGGATGACCCTTGGGAACACTTAGAACAACGTTTGAGGTCATTCTGGAGTGCTTGGATGACCCTTGGGGATGCTTGGAACAACGTGTGAAGTCATTCTGGAGCGCTTGTTTTGACGAAAAAAAATTGTTTTGCCGAAAAAAGGTGAAATTTCAAACGGCCATAACTTTTGAACCAGAAGAGCTAGAGACTTAATTTTTTCACCGTTGAAAGGAAAATAAAAGTTGCACAATGCAAATTTTCTTGGATTTTCGATCAGAGCATCGCAGGATATAGTAAATGGCCTCTGAAGTGAAGGGTTTCTATAAACTAAAACAAACCTCAAAATGTTGGTGAAACATGCCAAATGGTGATCCTAAGTACAGTGGAGCTTGCAATAGCATCTGAAGTCAATCTGGAGTGTTTGGATGACCCTTGGAGACTCTTGGAACAACGTCTGAAGTCATTCTGGAGTGCTTGGATGACCCTTGGAGACTCTGGAACAACGTCTGAAGTCATTCTGGAGTGCTTGGATGACCCTTGGAGACTCTTGGAACAACGTCTGAAGTCATTCTGGAGTGCTTGGATGACCCTTGGAGACTCTTGGAACAACGTCTGAAGTCATTCTGGAGTGCTTGGATGACCCTTGGAGACTCTTGTAACAACGTCTGAAGTCATTCTGGAGGGCTTGGATGACCCTTGGAGACACTTTGATCAACGTCTGAAGTCATTCTGGAGTGCTTGGATGACCCTTGGAGACTCTTGTAACAACGTCTGAAGTCATTCTGGAGGGCTTGGATGACCCTTGGAGACACTTTGATCAACGTCTGAAGTCATTCTGGAGTGCTTGGATGACCCTTGGAGACTCTTGTAACAACGTCTGAAGTCATTCTGGAGTGCTTGGATGACCCTGGAGACTCTTGAACAACGTCTGAAGTCATTCTGGAGTGTTTGGATGACCCTTGGAGACTCTTGTAACAACGTCTGAAGTCATTCTGGAGTGCTTGGATGACCCTTGGGAACACTTAGAACAACGTTTGAGGTCATTCTGGAGTGCTTGGAAGACCCATGGGGACACTTGGAACAACGCTGAAGTCACTCTTGAGTGCTTGGATGACCCTTGGGGACACTTGTAACAACGTCTGAAGTCATTCTGGAGTGCTTGTTTTAACGAAAAAAATTTGTTTTGCCGAAAAAAAGGTGAAATTTCAAACGGCCATAACTTTTGAACCAGAAGAGCTAGAGACTTATTTTTTCACTGTTGGAAAGGAAATAAAAGTTGCACAATGCAAATTTTCTTGGATTTTCGATCAGAGCATCGCAGGATATAGTAAATGGCCTCTGAAGTGAAGGGTTTCTATAAACTAAAACAAACCTCAAAATGTTGGTGAAACATGCCAAATGGTGATCCTAAGTACAGTGGAGCTTGCAATAGCATCTGAAGTCAATCTGGAGTGTTTGGATGACCCTTGGAGACTCTTGGAACAACGTCTGAAGTCATTCTGGAGTGCTTGGATGACCCTTGGAGACTTGGAACAACGTCTGAAGTCATTCTGGAGTGCTTGGATGACCTTGGAGACTCTTGGAACAACGTCTGAAGTCATTCTGGAGTGCTTGGATGACCCTTGGAGACTCTTGTAACAACGTCTGAAGTCATTCTGGAGGGCTTGGATGACCCTTGGAGACACTTTGATCAACGTCTGAAGTCATTCTGGAGTGCTTGGATGACCCTTGGAGACTCTTGTAACAACGTCTGAAGTCATTCTGGAGGGCTTGGATGACCCTTGGAGACACTTTGATCAACGTCTGAAGTCATTCTGGAGTGCTTGGATGACCCTTGGAGACACTTGGAACAACGTCTGAAGTCATTCTGGAGTGCTTGGATGACCCTTGGAGACACTTGGAACAACGTCTGAAGTCATTCTGGAGTGCTTGGATGACCCTTGGGGACTCTTGGAACAACGTCTGAAGTCATTCTGGAGTGCTTGGATGACCTGGAGACACTTGAAACAACGTGTGGAGTCATTCTGGAGCGCTGTTTTGACGAAAAAAATTTGTTTTTGCGAAAAAATGTGAAATTTCAAACGGCCATAACTTTTGAACCAGAAGAGCTAGAGACTTAATTTTTTCACCGTTGGAAAGGAAATTAAAAGTTGCACAATGCAAATTTTCTTGGATTTTCGATCAGAGCAACGCAGGATATAGTAAATGGCCTCTGAAGTGAAGGGTTTCTATAAACTAAAACAAACCTCAAAATGTTGGTGAAACATGCCAAATGGTGATCCTAAGTACAGTGGAGCTTGCAATAGCATCTGAAGTCAATCTGGAGTGTTTGGATGACCCTTGGAGACTCTTGGAACAACGTCTGAAGTCATTCTGGAGTGCTTGGATGACCCTTGGAGACTCTTGTAACAACGTCTGAAGTCATTCTGGAGTGCTTGGATGACCTTGGAGACACTTGTAACAACGTCTGAAGTCATTCTGGAGGGCTTGGATGACCCTTGGAGACACTTTGATCAACGTCTGAAGTCATTCTGGAGTGCTTGGATGACCCTTGGAGACTCTTGTAACAACGTCTGAAGTCATTCTGGAGTGTTTGGATGACCCTTGGAGACTCTTGGAACAACGTCTGAAGTCATTCTGGAGTGCTTGGATGACCCTTGGGAACACTTAGAACAACGTTTGAGGTCATTCTGGAGTGCTTGGATGACCCTTGGGGATGCTTGGAACAACGTGTGAAGTCATTCTGGAGCGCTTGTTTTGACGAAAAAAAATTGTTTGCCGAAAAAAGGTGAAATTTCAAACGGCCATAACTTTTGAACCAGAAGAGCTAGAGACTTAATTTTTTCACCGTTGGAAAGGAAAATAAAAGTTGCACAATGCAAATTTTCTTGGATTTTCGATCAGAGCATCGCAGGATATAGTAAATGGCCTCTGAAGTGAAGGGTTTCTATAAACTAAAACAAACCTCAAAATGTTGGTGAAACATGCCAAATGGTGATCCTAAGTACAGTGGAGCTTGCAATAGCATCTGAAGTCAATCTGGAGTGTTTGGATGACCCTTGGAGACTCTTGGAACAACGTCTGAAGTCATTCTGGAGTGCTTGGATGACCCTTGGAGACTCTTGGAACAACGTCTGAAGTCATTCTGGAGTGCTTGGATGACCCTTGGAGACTCTTGGAACAACGTCTGAAGTCATTCTGGAGTGCTTGGATGACCCTTGGAGACTCTTGTAACAACGTCTGAAGTCATTCTGGAGGGCTTGGATGACCCTTGGAGACACTTTGATCAACGTCTGAAGTCATTCTGGAGTGCTTGGATGACCCTTGGAGACTCTTGTAACAACGTCTGAAGTCATTCTGGAGGGCTTGGATGACCCTTGGAGACACTTTGATCAACGTCTGAAGTCATTCTGGAGTGCTTGGATGACCTTGGAGACTCTTGGAACATCGTCTGAAGTCATTCTGGAGTGCTTGGATGACCCTTTGGGACTCTTGGAACAACGTCTGAAGTCATTCTGGAGTGCTTGGATGACCCTTGGGGACTCTTGGAACAACGTCTGAAGTCATTCTGGAGTGCTGGATGACCCTTGGAGACACTTGAAACAACGTGTGGAGTCATTCTGGAGCGCTTGTTTTGACGAAAAAAATTTGTTTTTGCGAAAAAAAATGTGAAATTTCAAACGGCCATAACTTTTGAACCAGAAGAGCTAGAGACTTAATTTTTTCACCGTTGGAAAGGAAATTAAAAGTTGCACAATGCAAATTTTCTTGGATTTTCGATCAGAGCAACGCAGGATATAGTAAATGGCCTCTGAAGTGAAGGGTTTCTATAAACTAAAACAAACCTTAAAATGTTGGTGAAACATGCCAAATGGTGATCCTAAGTACAGTGGAGCTTGCAATAGCATCTGAAGTCAATCTGGAGTGTTTGGATGACCCTTGGAGACTCTTGGAACAACGTCTGAAGTCATTCTGGAGTGCTTGGATGACCCTTGGAGACTCTTGGAACAACGTCTGAAGTCATTCTGGAGTGCTTGGATGACCCTTGGAGACTTGGAACAACGTCTGAAGTCATTCTGGAGTGCTTGGATGACCCTTGGAGACTCTTGTAACAACGTCTGAAGTCATTCTGGAGGGCTTGGATGACCCTTGGAGACACTTTGATCAACGTCTGAAGTCATTCTGGAGTGCTTGGATGACCCTTGGAGACTCTTGTAACAACGTCTGAAATCATTCTGGAGGGTTGGATGACCTTGGAGACTCTTGGAACAACGTCTGAAGTCATTCTGGAGTGCTTGGATGACCCTTGGGAACACTTAGAACAACGTTTGAGGTCATTCTGGAGTGCTTGGATGACCCTTGGGGATCCTTGGAACAACGTGTGAAGTCATTCTGGAGCGCTTGTTTTGACGAAAAAAATTGTTTTGCCGAAAAAAGGTGAAATTTCAAACGGCCATAACTTTTGAACCAGAAGAGCTAGAGACTTAATTTTTCACCGTTGGAAAGGAAATAAAAGTTGCACAATGCAAATTTTCTTGGATTTTCGATCAGAGCAACGCAGGATATAGTAAATGGCCTCTGAAGTGAAGGGTTTCTATAAACTAAAACAAACCTCAAAATGTTGGTGAAACATGCCAAATGGTGATCCTAAGTACAGTGGAGCTTGCAATAGCATCTGAAGTCAATCTGGAGTGTTTGGATGACCCTTGGAGACTCTTGGAACAACGTCTGAAGTCATTCTGGAGTGCTTGGATGACCCTTGGAGACTCTTGGAACAACGTCTGAAGTCATTCTGGAGTGCTTGGATGACCCTTGGAGACTCTTGGAACAACGTCTGAAGTCATTCTGGAGTGCTTGGATGACCTTGGAGACTCTTGTAACAACGTCTGAAGTCATTCTGGAGGGCTTGGATGACCCTTGGAGACACTTTGATCAACGTCTGAAGTCATTCTGGAGTGCTTGGATGACCCTTGGAGACTCTTGTAACAACGTCTGAAGTCATTCTGGAGGGCTTGGATGACCCTTGGAGACACTTTGATCAACGTCTGAAGTCATTCTGGAGTGCTTGGATGACCCTTGGAGACTCTTGGAACATCGTCTGAAGTCATTCTGGAGTGCTTGGATGACCCTTGGGACTCTTGGAACAACGTCTGAAGTCATTCTGGAGTGCTTGGATGACCCTTGGGGACTCTTGGAACAACGTCTGAAGTCATTCTGGAGTGCTTGGATGACCCTTGGAGACACTTGAAACAACGTGTGGAGTCATTCTGGAGCGCTGTTTTGACGAAAAAATTTGTTTTTGCGAAAAAATGTGAAATTTCAAACGGCCATAACTTTTGAACCAGAAGAGCTAGAGACTTAATTTTTTCACCGTTGGAAAGGAAATTAAAAGTTGCACAATGCAAATTTTCTTGGATTTTCGATCAGAGCAACGCAGGATATAGTAAATGGCCTCTGAAGTGAAGGGTTTCTATAAACTAAAACAAACCTTAAAATGTTGGTGAAACATGCCAAATGGTGATCCTAAGTACAGTGGAGCTTGCAATAGCATCTGAAGTCAATCTGGAGTGTTTGGATGACCCTTGGAGACTCTTGGAACAACGTCTGAAGTCATTCTGGAGTGCTTGGATGACCCTTGGAGACTCTTGGAACAACGTCTGAAGTCATTCTGGAGTGCTTGGATGACCCTTGGAGACTCTTGTAACAACGTCTGAAGTCATTCTGGAGTGCTTGGATGACCCTTGGAGACACTTGTAACAACGTCTGAAGTCATTCTGGAGGGCTTGGATGACCCTTGGAGACACTTTGATCAACGTCTGAAGTCATTCTGGAGTGCTTGGATGACCCTTGGAGACTCTTGTAACAACGTCTGAAGTCATTCTGGAGTGTTTGGATGACCCTTGGAGACTCTTGGAACAACGTCTGAAGTCATTCTGGAGTGCTTGGATGACCCTTGGGAACACTTAGAACAACGTTTGAGGTCATTCTGGAGTGCTTGGATGACCCTTGGGGATGCTTGGAACAACGTGTGAAGTCATTCTGGAGTGCTTGTTTTGACGAAAAAAATTTGTTTTGCCGAAAAAAGTGAAATTTCAAACGGCCATAACTTTTGAACCAGAAGAGCTAGAGACTTAATTTTTTCACCGTTGGAAAGGAAATTAAAAGTTGCACTGTGCAAATTTTCTTGGATTTTCGATCAGAGCAACGCAGGATATAGTAAATGGCCTCTGAAGTGAAGGGTTTCTATAAACTAAAACAAACCTTAAAATGTTGGTGAAACATGCCAAATGGTGATCCTAAGTACAGTGGAGCTTGCAATAGCATCTGAAGTCAATCTGGAGTGTTTGGATGACCCTTGGAGACTCTTGGAACAACGTCTGAAGTCATTCTGGAGGGCTTGGATGACCCTTGGAGACACTTTGATCAACGTCTGAAGTCATTCTGGAGTGCTTGGATGACCCTTGGAGACTCTTGTAAAACGTCTGAAGTCATTCTGGAGGGCTTGGATGACCCTTGGAGACACTTTGATCAACGTCTGAAGTCATTCTGGAGTGCTTGGATGACCCTTGGAGACTCTTGTAACAACGTCTGAAGTCATTCTGGAGGGCTTGGATGACCCTTGGAGACTCTTGTAACAACGTCTGAAGTCATTCTGGAGTGTTTGGATGACCCTTGGAGACTCTTGTAACAACGTCTGAAGTCATTCTGGAGTGCTTGGATGACCCTTGGGAACACTTAGAACAACGTTTGAGGTCATTCTGGAGTGCTTGGAAGACCCATGGGGACACTTGGAACAACGCCTGAAGTCACTCTTGAGTGCTTGGATGACCCTTGGGGACACTTGTAACAACGTCTGAAGTCATTCTGGAGTGCTTGTTTTAACGAAAAAAATTTGTTTTGCCGAAAAAAGGTGAAATTTCAAACGGCCATAACTTTTGAACCAGAAGAGCTAGAGACTTATTTTTTTCACTGTTGGAAAGGAAATTAAAAGTTGCACAATGCAAATTTTCTTGGATTTTCGATCAGAGCATCGCAGGATATAGTAAATGGCCTCTGAAGTGAAGGGTTTCTATAAACTAAAACAAACCTCAAAATGTTGGTGAAACATGCCAAATGGTGATCCTAAGTACAGTGGAGCTTGCAATAGCATCTGAAGTCAATCTGGAGTGTTTGGATGACCCTTGGAGACTCTTGGAACAACGTCTGAAGTCATTCTGGAGTGCTTGGATGACCCTTGGAGACTCTTGGAACAACGTCTGAAGTCATTCTGGAGTGCTTGGATGACCCTTGGAGACTCTTGGAACAACGTCTGAAGTCATTCTGGAGTGCTTGGATGACCCTTGGAGACTCTTGGAACAACGTCTGAAGTCATTTGGAGTGCTTGGATGACCCTTGGAGACTCTTGTAACAACGTCTGAAGTCATTCTGGAGGGCTTGGATGACCCTTGGAGACACTTTGATCAAAGTCTGAAGTCATTCTGGAGTGCTTGGATGACCCTTGGAGACTCTTGTAACAACGTCTGAAGTCATTCTGGAGGGCTTGGATGACCCTTGGAGACACTTTGATCAACGTCTGAAGTCATTCTGGAGTGCTTGGATGACCCTTGGAGACTCTTGTAACAACGTCTGAAGTCATTCTGGAGTGCTTGGATGACCCTTGGAGACTCTTGTACAACGTCTGAAGTCATTCTGGAGTGCTTGGATGACCCTTGGAGACTCTTGTAACAACGTCTGAAGTCATTCTGGAGGGCTTGGATGACCCTTGGAGACACTTTGATCAACGTCTGAAGTCATTCTGGAGTGCTTGGATGACCCTTGGAGACTCTTGTAACAACGTCTGAAGTCATTCTGGAGGGCTTGGATGACCTTGGAGACACTTTGATCAACGTCTGAAGTCATCTGGAGTGCTTGGATGACCCTTGGAGACTCTTGTAACAACGTCTGAAGTCATTCTGGAGTGCTTGGATGACCCTTGGGAACACTTAGAACAACGTTTGAGGTCATTCTGGAGTGCTTGGAAGACCCATGGGGACACTTGGAACAACGCCTGAAGTCACTCTTGAGTGCTGGATGACCCTTGGGGACACTTGTAACAACGTCTGAAGTCATTCTGGAGTGCTTGTTTTAACGAAAAAAATTGTTTTGCCGAAAAAAGGTGAAATTTCAAACGGCCATAACTTTTGAACCAGAAGAGCTAGAGACTTATTTTTTTCACTGTTGGAAAGGAAATTAAAAGTTGCACAATGCAAATTTTCTTGGATTTTCGATCAGAGCATCGCAGGATATAGTAAATGGCCTCTGAAGTGAAGGGTTTCTATAAACTAAAACAAACCTCAAAATGTTGGTGAAACATGCCAAATGGTGATCCTAAGTACAGTGGAGCTTGCAATAGCATCTGAAGTCAATCTGGAGTGTTGGATGACCCTTGGAGACTCTTGGAACAACGTCTGAAGTCATTCTGGAGTGCTTGGATGACCCTTGGAGACTCTTGGAACAACGTCTGAAGTCATTCTGGAGTGCTTGGATGACCCTTGGAGACTCTTGGAACAACGTCTGAAGTCATTCTGGAGTGCTTGGATGACCCTTGGAGACTCTTGTAACAACGTCTGAAGTCATTCTGGAGGGCTTGGATGACCCTTGGAGACACTTTGATCAACGTCTGAAGTCATTCTGGAGTGCTTGGATGACCCTTGGAGACTCTTGTAACAACGTCTGAAGTCATTCTGGAGGGCTTGGATGACCCTTGGAGACACTTTGATCAACGTCTGAAGTCATTCTGGAGTGCTTGGATGACCCTTGGAGACACTTGGAACAACGTCTGAAGTCATTCTGGAGTGCTTGGATGACCCTTGGAGACACTTGGAACAACGTCTGAAGTCATTCTGGAGTGCTTGGATGACCCTTGGGGACTCTTGGAACAACGTCTGAAGTCATTCTGGAGTGCTTGGATGACCCTGGGGGCACTTGGAACAACGTGTGGAGTCATTCTGGAGCGCTTGTTTTGACGAAAAAAATTTGTTTTTGCGAAAAAATGTGAAATTTCAAACGGCCATAACTTTGAACCAGAAGAGCTAGAGACTTAATTTTTTCACCGTTGGAAAGGAAATTAAAAGTTGCACAATGCAAATTTTCTTGGATTTCGATCAGAGCAACGCAGGATATAGTAAATGGCCTCTGAAGTGAAGGGTTTCTATAAACTAAAACAAACCTCAAAATGTTGGTGAAACATGCCAAATGGTGATCCTAAGTACAGTGGAGCTTGCAATAGCATCTGAAGTCAATCTGGAGTGTTTGGATGACCCTTGGAGACTCTTGGAACAACGTCTGAAGTCATTCTGGAGTGCTTGGATGACCCTTGGAGACTCTTGTAACAACGTCTGAAGTCATTCTGGAGTGCTTGGATGACCCTTGGAGACACTTGTAACAACGTCTGAAGTCATTCTGGAGGGCTTGGATGACCCTTGGAGACACTTTGATCAACGTCTGAAGTCATTCTGGAGTGCTTGGATGACCCTTGGAGACTCTTGTAACAACGTCTGAAGTCATTCTGGAGTGTTTGGATGACCCTTGGAGACTCTTGGAACAACGTCTGAAGTCATTCTGGAGTGCTTGGATGACCCTTGGGAACACTTAGAACAACGTTTGAGGTCATTCTGGAGTGCTGGATGACCCTTGGGGATGCTTGGAACAACGTGTGAAGTCATTCTGGAGCGCTTGTTTTGACGAAAAAAAATTGTTTTGCCGAAAAAAGGTGAAATTTCAAACGGCCATAACTTTTGAACCAGAAGAGCTAGAGACTTAATTTTTTCACCGTTGGAAAGGAAAATAAAAGTTGCACAATGCAAATTTTCTTGGATTTTCGATCAGAGCATCGCAGGATATAGTAAATGGCCTCTGAAGTGAAGGGTTTCTATAAACTAAAACAAACCTCAAAATGTTGGTGAAACATGCCAAATGGTGATCCTAAGTACAGTGGAGCTTGCAATAGCATCTGAAGTCAATCTGGAGTGTTTGGATGACCCTTGGAGACTCTTGGAACAACGTCTGAAGTCATTCTGGAGTGCTTGGATGACCCTTGGAGACTCTTGGAACAACGTCTGAAGTCATTCTGGAGTGCTTGGATGACCCTTGGAGACTCTTGGAACAACGTCTGAAGTCATTCTGGAGTGCTTGGATGACCCTTGGAGACTCTTGTAACAACGTCTGAAGTCATTCTGGAGGGCTTGGATGACCCTTGGAGACACTTGATCAACGTCTGAAGTCATTCTGGAGTGCTTGGATGACCCTTGGAGACTCTTGTAACAACGTGAAGTCATTCTGGAGGGCTTGGATGACCCTTGGAGACACTTTGATCAACGTCTGAAGTCATTCTGGAGTGCTTGGATGACCCTTGGAGACACTTGGAACAACGTCTGAAGTCATTCTGGAGTGCTTGGATGACCCTTGGAGACACTTGGAACAACGTCTGAAGTCATTCTGGAGTGCTTGGATGACCCTTGGGGACTCTTGGAACAACGTCTGAAGTCATTCTGGAGTGCTTGGATGACCCTTGGAGACACTTGAAACAACGTGTGGAGTCATTCTGGAGCGCTTGTTTTGACGAAAAAAATTTGTTTTTGCGAAAAAATGTGAAATTTCAAACGGCCATAACTTTTGAACCAGAAGAGCTAGAGACTTAATTTTTTCACCGTTGGAAAGGAAATTAAAAGTTGCACAATGCAAATTTTCTTGGATTTTCGATCAGAGCAACGCAGGATATAGTAAATGGCCTCTGAAGTGAAGGGTTTCTATAAACTAAAACAAACCTCAAAATGTTGGTGAAACATGCCAAATGGTGATCCTAAGTACAGTGGAGCTTGCAATAGCATCTGAAGTCAATCTGGAGTGTTTGGATGACCCTTGAGACTCTTGGAACAACGTCTGAAGTCATTCTGGAGTGCTTGGATGACCCTTGGAGACTCTTGGAACAAACGTCTGAAGTCATCTGGAGTGCTTGGATGACCCTTGGAGACTCTTGGAACAACGTCTGAAGTCATTCTGGAGTGCTTGTTTTGACCAAAAAAATTTGTTTTGCCGAAAAAAGTTGAAATTTCAAACGGCCATAACTTTTGAACCAGAAGAGCTAGAGACTTAATTTTTTCACCGTTGGAAAGGAAATGAAAAGTTGCACAATGCAAATTTCTTGGATTTTCGATCAGAGCATCGCAGGATATAGTAAATGGCCTCTGAAGTGAAGGGTTTCTATAAACTAAAACAAACCTCAAAATGTTGGTGAAACATGCCAAATGGTGATCCTAAGTACAGTGGAGCTTGCAATAGCATCTGAAGTCAATCTGGAGTGTTTGGATGACCCTTGGAGACTCTTGGAACAACGTCTGAAGTCATTCTGGAGTGCTTGGATGACCTTGGAGACTCTTGGAACAACGTCTGAAGTCATTCTGGAGTGCTTGGATGACCCTTGGAGACTCTTGGAACAACGTCTGAAGTCATTCTGGAGTGCTGGATGACCTTGGAGACTCTTGTAACAACGTCTGAAGTCATTCTGGAGGGCTTGGATGACCCTTGGAGACACTTTGATCAACGTCTGAAGTCATTCTGGAGTGCTTGGATGACCCTTGGAGACTCTTGTAACAACGTCTGAAGTCATTCTGGAGGGCTTGGATGACCCTTGGAGACACTTGATCAACGTCTGAAGTCATTCTGGAGTGCTTGGATGACCCTTGGAGACTCTTGGAACAACGTCTGAAGTCATTTGGAGTGCTTGGATGACCCTTGGAGACACTTGAAACAACGTGTGGAGTCATTCTGGAGCGCTTGTTTTGACGAAAAAAATTTGTTTTGCGAAAAAATGTGAAATTTCAAACGGCCATAACTTGAACCAGAAGAGCTAGAGACTTAATTTTTTCACCGTTGGAAAGGAAATTAAAAGTTGCACTGTGCAAATTTTCTTGGATTTTCGATCAGAGCAACGCAGGATATAGTAAATGGCCTCTGAAGTGAAGGGTTTCTATAAACTAAAACAAAC
>NW_024428603.1:0-22634 GCF_017562075.2 Anopheles merus | reverse complement strand
AAATCTATGTTGGAGGCTCTGTAGCATAAATTGCTCTATGTTGTCCAGACAGCATAAATCTATGTTGCAGAGTCTGTAGCATAAATTTATGCTCTATGTTGTCTAGACAGCATAAATCTATGTTGCAGAGGCTCTGTAGCATAAAATGTATGCTCTTTTTTGTCCAGACAGCATAAATCTATGTTCAGAGGCTCTGTAGCAAATTTATGCTCTATGTTTGTCCAGACAGCATAAATCTATGTTGCGAAGGCTCTGTAGCATAAATTTATGCTCTATGTTGTCCAGACAGCATAAATCTATGTTGCGGAGGCTCTGTAGCATAAATTTATGCTCTATGTTGTCCAGACAGCATAAAATCTATGCTGCGGAGGCTCTGTAGCATAAATTTATGCTCTATGTTGTCCAGACAGCATAAATCTATGTTGCGGAGGCTCTGTAGCATAAATTTATGCTCTATGTTGTCCCAACAGCATAATCTATGCTGCGGAGGCTCTGTAGCATAAATTTATGCTCTATGTTGTCCAGACAGCATAAATCTATGTTGCAGAGGCTCTGTAGCATAAATTTATGCTCTATGTTGTCCAGACAGCATAAATCTATGTTGCGAAGGCTCTGTAGCATAAATTTTTGCTCAATGATGTCCAGACTGCTTAAATCTATGTTGCGGAGGCTCTGCAACATAAATTTTGATCTATGTTGTCCAGACAGCATAAATCTATGTTGCGAAGGCTCTGTAGCATAAATTTATGCTCTATGTTGTCCAGACAGCATAAATCTATGTTGCGAAGGCTCTGTAGCATAAATTTATGCTCTATGTTGTCCAGACAGCATAAATCTATGTTGCGAAGGCTCTGTAGCATAAATTTATGCTCTATGTTGTCTAGACAGCATAAATCTATGTTGCAGAGGCTCTGTAGCATAAATGTATGCTCTTTTTTGTCCAGACAGCATAAATCTATGTTGCAGAGGCTCTGTAGCATAAATTTATGCTCTATATTGTCCAGACAGCATAAATCTATGTTGCAGAGGCTCTGTAGCATAAATTTATGCTCTATGTTGTCCAGACAGCATAAATCTATGTTGCAGAGGCTCTGTAGCATAAATTTATGCTCTATGTTGTCCAGACAGCATAAATCTATGTTGCAGAGGCTCTGTAGCATAAATTTATGCGCTATGTTGTCCAGACAGCATAATCTATGTTGCGAAGGCTCTGTAGCATAAATTTATGCTCTATGTTGTCTAGACAGCATAAATCTATGTTGCGAAGGCTCTGTAGCATAAATTTATGCTCTATGTTGTCCAGACAGCATAAATCTATGTTGCGGAGGCTCTGTAGCATAAATTTATGCTCTATGTTGTCCAGACAGCATAAATCTATGTTGCAGAGGCTCTGTAGCATAAATTTATGCTCTATGTTGTCCAGACAGCATAAATCTATGTTGCGGAGGCTCTGTAGCATAAATTTATGCTCTATGTTGTCCAGACAGCATAAATCTATGTTGCAGAGGCTCTGTAGCATAAATTTATGCGCTATGTTGTCCAGACAGCATAAATCTATGTTGCGAAGGCTCTGTAGCATAATTTATGCTCTATGTTGTCAAGACAGCATAAATCTATGTTGCGAAGGCTCTGTAGCATAAATTTATGCTCTATGTTGTCCAGAAAGCATAAATCTATGTTGCGGAGGCTCTGTAGCATAAATTTATGCTCTATGTTGTCCAGACAGCTTAAATCTATGTTGCAGAGGCTCTGTAGCATAAATTTATGCTCTATGTTGTCCAGACAGCATAAATCTATGTTGCGGAGGCTCTGTAGCATAAATTTATGCTCTTTTATGTCCAGACAGCATAAATTTATGTTTCGGAGGCTCTGTAGCATAAATTTATGCTCTATGTTGTCAAGACAGCATAAATCTATGTTGCGGAGGCTCTGTAGCATAAATTTATGCTCTATGTTGTCCAGACAGCATAAATCTATGCTGCGGAGGCTCTGTAGCATAAATTAAAGTCTATGTTGTCCAGACAGCATAAATCTATGTTGCGGAGGCTCTGTAGCATAAATTTATGCTCTATGTTGTCCAGACAGCTTAAATCTATGTTGCAGAGGCTCTGTAGCATAAATTTATGCGCTATGTTGTCCAGACAGCATAAATCTATGTTGCGAAGGCTCTGTAGCATAAATTTATGCTCTATGTTGTCCAGACAGCATAAATCTATGTTGCGGAGGCTCTGTAGCATAAATTTATGCGCTATGTTGTCCAGAAAGCATAAATCTATGTTGCGGAGGCTCTGTAGCATAAATTTATGCTCTATGTTGTCCAGACAGCTAAATCTATGTTGCAGAGGCTCTGTAGCATAAATTTATGCTCTATGTTGTCCAGACAGCATAAATCTATGTTGCGGAGGCTCTGTAGCATAAATTTATGCTCTTTTATGTCCAGACAGCATAAATTTATGTTTCGGAGGCTCTGTAGCATAAATTTATGCTCTATGTTGTCAAGACAGCATAAATCTATGTTGCGGAGGCTCTGTAGCATAAATTTATGCTCTATGTTGTCCAGACAGCATAAATCTATGCTGCGGAGGCTCTGTAGCATAAATTAAAGTCTATGTTGTCCAGACAGCATAAATCTATGTTGCGGAGGCTCTGTAGCATAAATGTATGCTCATTGATGTCCAGACAGCATAAATCTATGTTGCGGAGGCTCTGTAGCATAAATTTATGCTCTTTTTTGTCCAGACAGCATAAATCTATGTTGCGAAGGCTCTGTAGCATAAATTTATGCTCTTTGTGGTCTAGACAGCATAAATCTATGTTGCAGAGGCTCTGTAGCATAAATTTATGCTCTATGTTGTCCAGACAGCATAAATCTATGTTGCGGAGGCTCTGTAGCATAAATTTATGCTCTATGTTGTCCAGACAGCATAAATCTATGTTGCGGAGGCTCTGTAGCATAAATTTATGCGCTATGTTGTCCAGACAGCATAAATCTATGTTGCGAAGGCTCTGTAGCATAAATTTATGCTCTATGTTGTCAAGACAGCATAAATCTATGTTGCGAAGGCTCTGTAGCATAAATTTATGCTCTATGTTGTCCAGACAGCATAAATCTATGTTGCGAAGGCTCTGTAGCATAAATTTATGCTCTTTGTTGTCTAGACAGCATAAATCTATGTTGCAGAGGCTCTGTAGCATAAATCAATGCTCTCTGTTGTCCAGACAGCATTAATCTATGCTGCAGAGGCACTGTAGCATAAATTTATGCTATATGTTGTCCAGACAGCATAAATCTATGTTGCAGAGGTTCTGTAGCATAAATTTATGCATTATGTTGTCCAGACAGCATAATTCTATGTTGCGAAGGCTCTGTAGCATAAATTTATGCTCTATGTTGTCTAGACAGCATTAATCTATGTTATAGAGGCTCTGTAGCATAAATTTATGCTCTATGTTGTCCAGACAGCATAAATCTATGTTGCAGAGGTTCTGTAGCATAAATCAATGCTCTCTGTTGTCCAGACAGCATTAATCTATGTTGCGAAGGCTCTGTAGCATAAATTTATGCTCTATGTTGTCCAGACAGCATAAATCTATGTTGCGAAGGCTCTGTAGCATAAATCAATGCTCTCTGTTGTCCAGACAGCATTAATCTATGCTGCGGAGGCACTGTAGCATAAATTTATGCGCTATGTTGTCCAGACAGCATAAATCTATGTTGCGGAGGCTCTGTAGCATAAATTTATGCGCTATGTTGCCCAGACAGCATAAATCTATGTTGCGGAGGCTCTGTAACATAAATTTATGCTCGATGTTGTCCAGACAGCATAAATCTATGTTGCAGAAGCTCTGTAGCATAAATTTATGCGCTATGTTGTCCAGACAGCATAGATCTATGTTGCGGAGGCTCTGTAGCATAAATTTATGCTCTATGTTGTCTAGACAGCATAAATCTATGTTGCAGAGGCTTTGTAGCATAAATTTATGCTCTATGTTGTCCAGACAGCATAAATCTATGTTGCAGAGGCTCTGTAGCATAAATTTATGCTCTTTTTTGTCCAGACAGCATAAATCTATGTTGCGGAGGCTCTGTAGCATAAATTTATGCTCTATGTTGTCCAGACAGCATAAATCTATGTTGCAGAGGCTCTGTAGCATAAATTTATGCTCTATGTTGTCCAGACAGCATAAATCTATGTTGCGAAGGCTCTGTAGCATAAATTTATGCTCTATGTTGTCTAGACAGCATAAATCTATGTTGCAGAGGCTCTGTAGCATAAATGTATGCTCAATGTTGTCCAGACAGCATAAATCTATGTTGCGGAGGCTCTGTAGCATAAATTTATGCGCTATGTTGGCCAGACAGCATAAATCTATGTTGCGTAGGCTCTGTAGCATAAATCAATGCTCTCTGTTGTCCAGACAGCATTAATCTATGTTGCGAAGGCTCTGTAGCATAAATTTATGCTCTCTATGTTGTCTAGACAGCATAAATCTATGTTGCGAAGGCTCTGTAGCATAAATTTATGCTCTTTGTGGTCTAGACAGCATAAATCTATGTTGCGAAGGCTCTGTAGCATAAATTAAAGTCTATGTTGTCCAGACAGCATAAATCTATGTTGCGGAGGCTCTGTAGCATAAATTTATGCGCTATGTTGTCCAGACAGCATAAATCTATGTTGCAGAGGTTCTGTAGCATAAATCAATGCTCTCTGTTGTCCAGACAGCATTAATCTATGTTGCGAAGGCTCTGTAGCATAAATTTATGCTCTATGTTGTCCAGACAGCATAAATCTATGTTGCGAAGGCTCTGTAGCATAAATCAATGCTCTCTGTTGTCCAGACAGCATTAATCTATGCTGCGGAGGCACTGTAGCATAAATTTATGCGCTATGTTGTCCAGACAGCATAAATCTATGTTGCGGAGGCTCTGTAGCATAAATTTATGCGCTATGTTGCCCAGACAGCATAAATCTATGTTGCGGAGGCTCTGTAACATAAATTTATGCTCGATGTTGTCCAGACAGCATAAATCTATGTTGCGGAGGCTCTGTAGCATAAATTTATGCTCTATGTTGTCCAGACAGCATAAATCTATGTTGCAGAGGCTCTGTAGCATAAATTTATGCTCTATGTTGTCCAGACAGCATAAATCTATGTTGCGAAGGCTCTGTAGCATAAATTTATGCTCTATGTTGTCTAGACAGCATAAATCTATGTTGCAGAGGCTCTGTAGCATAAATGTATGCTCAATGTTGTCCAGACAGCATAAATCTATGTTGCGGAGGCTCTGTAGCATAAATTTATGCGCTATGTTGGCCAGACAGCATAAATCTATGTTGCGTAGGCTCTGTAGCATAAATCAATGCTCTCTGTTGTCCAGACAGCATTAATCTATGTTGCGAAGGCTCTGTAGCATAAATTTATGCTCTATGTTGTCTAGACAGCATAAATCTATGTTGCGAAGGCTCTGTAGCATAAATTTATGCTCTTTGTGGTCTAGACAGCATAAATCTATGTTGCGAAGGCTCTGTAGCATAAATTAAAGTCTATGTTGTCCAGACAGCATAAATCTATGTTGCGGAGGCTCTGTAGCATAAATTTATGCGCTATGTTGTCCAGACAGCATAAATCTATGTTGCAGAGGTTCTGTAGCATAAATCAATGCTCTCTGTTGTCCAGACAGCATTAATCTATGTTGCGAAGGCTCTGTAGCATAAATTTATGCTCTATGTTGTCCAGACAGCATAAATCTATGTTGCGAAGGCTCTGTAGCATAAATCAATGCTCTCTGTTGTCCAGACAGCATTAATCTATGCTGCGGAGGCACTGTAGCATAAATTTATGCGCTATGTTGTCCAGACAGCATAAATCTATGTTGCGGAGGCTCTGTAGCATAAATTTATGCGCTATGTTGCCCAGACAGCATAAATCTATGTTGCGGAGGCTCTGTAACATAAATTTATGCTCGATGTTGTCCAGACAGCATAAATCTATGTTGCGAAGGCTCTGTAGCATAAATTTATGCTCTATGTTGTCCAGACAGCATAAATCTATGTTGCGGAGGCTCTGTAGCATAAATTTATGCTCTATGTTGTCCAGACAGCATAAATCTATGTTGCAGAGGCTCTGTAGCATAAATGTATGCTCTATGTTGTCTAGACAGCATAAATCTATGTTGCAGAGGCTGTCGCTGACGACAATTTAGGCTTAAAAAACAAAGCGTTGCTAGGTCAATAAATGCTGACTAGCTACGTTATGCAACGCGCCAGCGATGCGCGCTGGTTTAACGATTAAATGGAAAATAGGCTAAGAAGAATAGACTAAGAAAAATATGCTGATCGACGACGGTCAGCATTTTTAGAGTATAAAATCAATTGAATAAACTAATGAATCGATTATTTGCCAAGAACCAGTTGGTGCGTTATTATTGTGCTTAAGTCGGCGTGTACTGTGCCTGTCTTAAGCTGCTGCTCCGAAAGACACTTTCGTGTGCGCGACAAATGGTGGCTCCAGAGAGGACGCATCAACCAACGGTTCGGCAAGTAGTCAAATAAATCGGGAAATAAAAACCCGAAGTAGTAACAAGCCCGTAGAGGCGTGAATAGACCCCACAGCAACCCAAGCAGGGTTGTGATAGTGAAACAACGGCGACGGACGACGATCCGGCGTAGCCGATATACGACAGCCAGCCCAGGAAGAAGGGCCACGCACCAGTTGCCGACGAAGCAAAACCCGAGAAGCGCCTCGGCGGTGAGTGAGTGCAAAATAACTGTAAGTGCAACGACACAACAGTGAATAGAACGCGGTCATTACCGCTAGTGAAGTGACGCAATCGAAAGTGAACTCGATACTGCCAACGTATGAGGCAAATGCTGAACTAGTGAAAAGGTGACCAATACGTGTACGCCGCGAGCTTCGAAAGGTGCATCCGTTCTCGCAACACAACATGACACCGTCAGTTTAGCGCCAGTTAAAAAAAAAAAAACAGTTATCGTAAAACGCGTGCGTCGCAAGTATCGGACGTTAACTCCGACGAAACGTGATTATAAAAGTCTGCATAACGAAACACGTGTGCCGCGAGCTAAATATTGCATAAGGCATCCGACGCAGTGCAACGTAGGAAGAGCAAATTGATGAAATTAATTGTGACGAGTGTATCCATCGTGTGTATGACCGTCGTGTGTATGACCGCCGACCCACCGCTAAGAAAACATCGTTCCGGTTGAGTCAACCATCGTTCTCGGTTTGAGGGCAACCGGCACGTAATACAGAAGACGTCGTATTTGATCCTGAGAAGACCAACAAGCAGCAGTGAAGACATCACCCCCGATCCAGCCGTCCCTGACCAGCCGAATAGGAGTTGACTCTGCTGAAGCGGATCTGAACCAGGGTGAGTTCAAGATGGAATATGATTTTAAAAAGAATCCGAATGGGCACTGCAAATTATGCACGAACCCAGATGAGATAGGGAAACTGATAACTTGTATTGATTGCGACAGGTGGTTTCATTTGTCATGCTTAGATATAAAATCACCTGTTAAAGATTTTTTATGCAAAAAGTGTAAAGATAGGGAAGTTGAACGGCAGGATATAGGTCAGCACTAATGCAAACGCAAAAACTGCTGAAAGAAAAAATGACAAATGAAGAAGAAAAAGAAAAAGAAAAAGTAAGAATAGAAGAAGAGCTAAAACGGCTACAAGAAGAGATACAAAACAAAAAATCAGAAGAGGTCAATGAAAAACCAATGACAAGTTTAGACGTAAAACTGTTAACTCAGAGTTTAGACAAAATGGTTCAATCGTTGTGTTCTAAGGACTCGAAAGTAACACTTTCAAAGCTTCCAGATTTCGATGGAAGCTATAAATGCTGGCCTCAATTTAAACAAGCCTACGAAGAAACTTCCCGAGCCTGTAAGTTTTCAAATTTAGAAAACATGAATAGGCTGCAAAGGCATCTGAAAGGCGAAGCACTTCGTGCGGTTAGCGGGTTAATGCTTAACCCAGAAAACGTTCCGCTTGTATTAAACAGGCTCGACAAAATGTTTGGAAATGCTGAAAGCATTTACAAGTCTTTACTGTTAGAATTACTAGCAGTAAAGTACATAACGACAGATAATCCCTCAGCATTTTTAGAATTTTCCAACGCTTTGCGCAATCTCATTGATAACATGGTGTTGTTGAAACAAGAAGGTTTTTTGAATGATCAGAGGCTGCTAAACGATTTGACATCAAGGTTTTCAACCGAACTTCGGAACGAATGGTTGAAACACACAATAAGTAGGAAACAAGATAATAAGAATCTTACGCTAGAAGACCTAGCAGAATGGCTGAAACCCTCTGAAGAACTGGCCATTATACTGGCCGCGAACGAAGGAGTAGCCAAACAAGAAAGGTCGAACCGTCAAAACATGCAGCATCGTCATAAAGGGCCAGAAAAGGAAACGATATGTCTAATTTGTGGATTTCTTCATGAAACCACTCGTTGCCGACAATTGAACGGTAAGACGCCCGATGAAAAATTATCTCTTTTCATTCGGCATAGAATTTGCACCAATTGCTGCAAGTACAGCAACCATAACGCCCAAAACTGTCGCCTACCACCACAATGTAATGTATACGGTTGCGGCAAAAGGCATCATAGTATGTTTCATAAAAGAAATCTGGTAGAAGGGCAACCTACAAACAAAATAAATTGCCATCAGGAAAAGAATAATCTGTTCTATCAGATCGTGCCCATCACTTTGCACCACAATGAAAGAAAATTCGAAACTTATGCATTCATGGATCCTGGCTCTTCAACTAGCCTCATTTTGGAAAGTGTCCGAAAAGAACTAAACGTTCACGGACCAAAAAGACCGCTAACTCTCTCCTGGACGGACGGAAGCATTCAAAAAGAGACAGAAAGTAGGATAGTTCCCATAACAGTAGAGGGAGCTAACAAAAGAAAATTCCAAGTTAAAGGTCTCAGAAGTGTAAGGGAACTTAACCTTCCCGTTCAAAGCATAGATGCTCCGTTTTTGCAAAGAAAATTTAAACATTTGAAAGGCATTAGTATCTCTAGCTATGCAGATGCGAGGCCTACCGTGCTACTAGGCCTTCCACATTCGTATCTTTGCCATGGTGCAAAATATCGAGAAGGTAGACCAAACGAACCAATTGCCCATGAAACGAGGCTTGGTTGGGTCATTTTTGGGGAACGAATACGCCAAATGTCACAGAGAACTCATTTGTGATGACAGAGACGTACGAAGAAGAAAACAAGAACATGATGCAAATCTTGCGTGGTTTCTTTTCTACAGAGGAATTTGGAGTTAAACCTACTCCAACCCGTGCCTCTGAAGAAGACAAAAGAGCGTTAAAGATTATGAAAGAAACGCTTAAAAATACTGGCGACGGATACGAAATTGGTTTAGTATGGAAAACCGACAATCCTAAATTGCCAGATAGTTACGGACAAGCGCTTACGCGCTTAAAAAGTCAAGAGAAGGCAATGGAAAGGGATCCAAACTTAAAATCATGGTATCATAAAGAAATAAACGCATACATTGAAAAGGGATATGCACGTAAGGCGACACCAATGGAACTGCTGCAATTGAACGGGAAAATAAACTATATTCCCCACTTTTCCGTGATAAACCATAATAAACCCATTCCAAACCACGTTTAGTATTCGACGCGGCTGCAAAAAATCAAAATATATCCCTTAATTCTCAACTTCTTTCCGGCCCAGATCTTACTGCGTCCCTGTTCGGAGTGCTAGTCCGCTTCAGGGAACACAAAATAGGCTGTTCAGGAGATATCAAGGAAATGTATCACCAGGTAAAGGTGAGACGGGAAGATCAAGACGCTCAAAGATTTCTATTTCGAGAATCGCCTTCTGACGTTCCTCAAGTTTACGTTATGCAAGTGATGACATTTGGGGCAACTTGTTCACCAACTTGTGCTCAGTTTGTGAAGAACGAGAACGCACTGCGTTACAAAATATTTATCCCCAGGCAGTAAAAGCGATTATTGAAAATCACTACGTAGATGACTACCTAGATAGTTATCCAGATATTGATACAGCCGTGAATACTATCTCGGAGGTGTGTAAAATACATGATGATGCTAAATTCTTTATGAGAAACTTCTTTTCCAACTCAAAAGAAGTAGAGAAAAGCATTCCAACCAACAGGTTATCTGAGAAAAGTGTACTTGGCATAGAGGAGAAAAATCAAAACTTCGATAAAGTGTTGGGATTGATTTGGGACAAAGAGTCTGACGTCTTTGCCTACAAGTTTAAAAAGGCAGATATTAAAAATTAACGAAACGTCAGATGTTCTCATATATAATGAAAATCTACGATCCTCTAGGTCATCTTGCCAACATTACTGTTGAAGGTAAAATTTTGATGCAAGATCTTTGGAAAACTAAACTAGACTGGGATGACGAAATCACACAGTCCATAAAGGAAAAATGGGAAAACTGGATAAACCGAATCGAAAACTCGATCAACATATCTATACCTAGATGTTTTTCGATTGGAAATAACGTAAAGATCAGGGAGCTCCATACTTTCGTAGACGCGTCAGAAAAAGCCTTTGCCGCGGTTACGTATCTTAGGACAGTCCACGACTTAGGCATCGACATAAGTATCGTGGCCGCAAAATCAAGAGTCGCTCCTACCAAACCACTGTCGATCCCTAGGCTTGAATTGCAAGGGGCAGTGCTAGGCACTCGCCTAAACGAATCAATCAAGAGGGAATTGCGGTTAAAGGTTCAAACAGAATTCTTTTGGACCGATTCAAAAACAGTTCTAGCTTGGCTTAACTCAGAGCCTAGAACATATAATCAGTTCGTAGCCCTGAGAATCGGAGAAATTTTGGAGTTCAACTCTCCGAAGCAGTGGAACTGGGTAGCATCTGCAGAAAACCCTGCTGACGAAGCTACAAAAACTTGTAAGAAAAAGTCAATATGGTTAAATGGTCCCGACTTTCTCAAAAATTTAGAAATAAAAACACTAACACCAGACATTCCGGACACATTTGAAGACCGGAAAAGGGTAAACACTTCGAGAACAGTGGAAAGAATAGATTATGACGCCATTTCCGTCGAATGGTGTTCCAACTGGCACCGTCTAAAACGATCGGTAGCGTACGCACTAAAGTACTTGGATTGGTTAAAAAGTAAGGCTAAATCCCTGTCATTTTCGACAGCAATCGATAAAGCTACCCTTGACTTAGCTGAGCGCCACTTAATAAAAAAGGCTCAATGGGAAAGCTTTCAAACGGAGATGATACAACTCTCATTGAAAAACCCGATTAATGGCAGCAGTAAAGTTAGGTGCCTGTGCCCTATGTTGGACCAAGATGGGATCATGCGTTCTAGAGGAAGACTTGAACACGTTAAATTTCTTCAATTTAACGCACGTAGCCCTATTGTCCTACCAAAAGGGCATCACATTACAAACCTTATCCTACAACATTATCATGAGAGGTACTACCACCAGAAGAGCGAATCAGTGATGGTTGCAGTTCGTCAAAAATTCTGGGTGATAGATCTCAGAAGCAGTCTTAAGCACGTAATAAACAAATGTCAATACTGCAAAAACGCACGAGCTAAACCAATCCCACCAATAATGGCACCACTGCCAACATGTAGAACAGCAGTGTTTAAAAAACCATTTACGCATTGTGGAGTAGATTACTTCGGCCCCCTATTCGTTACGATAGGCAGACGGTCAGAAAAAAGGTGGGGTGTTATATTTACGTGTTTAACCACAAGAGCAATCCATATAGAAATAGCCATTGATCTAACGGCAAGCACCTTTATTGTTTGCTTAAAAAATTTGCAATACAGAAGAGGAAAGGTATCTTTCCTATACAGCGATAATGGGACCAACTTTGTCGGAGCCGACAATGAGATGAAACAAATAAGATATCGATGTGCCTCAGAAGGCATAGAATGGATCTTTAACCCACCAGGCGCCCCTCATTTTGGAGGTGCGTGGGAGCGAATGGTTGGAGAAATCAAGAGTCTGCTTCCCATGGCTGAGAGTTATAAAGAACACGTTCTCAGATCAATACTAACTGAGATAGAGTTCCTAACAAATAATCGACCATTGACTCACTTAACACTAGAACGAGAAGATGACGAGCCCCTAACTCCAGCTCATTTCTTGCTAGGTTGTTCCGGCGAGGCAGAGCCGAATATCTCAGATATCACCAAAACAGAATTGGTACGGTCCGATTGGAAAAGGGCCCAGGCAATCACACAACAATATTGGCGACGGTGGATAGCTGAGTATCTCCCAAAGCTTTCTAAACGAGAGAAGTGGACTCAACCGGCCAAACCATTACAAATAGGCGATATTGTCACGTTTCCCGATGAACAAAGGAAAGGAAAATGGTTTAAAGGCCGAATCTGCGAGCTGGTAACTGGCGTAGACGGACAGACTCGTTCAGCACGAATCAAAGTAGGTAATAATTTAGTTAACAGGCCAACTGTAAAACTAGCAGTACTCGAGGTAAAACGAGATCAAACATTTTCAAATTGGGGAAAAAGGAAAGAAACAAATCTTAACGTTATAAAAGCTAAAGCAGAAGAACTAGCAAGTCAAATACCAAAAAGGAAAAAGCTCAAAATTAGGCCCGTATCATGGAGCTCATCCTTAAAATAACAATATACATAGCCGCACTGTTTAGAGTCGAATGCTTATCGATCGTACCTATCCCTGAACCAGGAATATATTTTGATCATATTGGGACACTCCTATTAAAAAAGGAGCATGGGAAACGACATTCCATACGGGGACACGTCCGGAAAATGATACGGATACGTTACAAACGTTGAAAAAACACTTAACCATAGTATTGAACTCCGTTAATAGTACGGACTCTGAACTCTCGGATCTAAAAGTTACACTTCAGCACGAATGCAACCATGCAATTCAACTAATCCAAGGAATAAGTCACAAAAGGACAAAACGCTCCCGGGGAATATTTGGTATACTAAAAGATTTCATGTTCGGGGGAGACGACATAGACGAGCAATTAGCAGCCTTCAGAGCAGCAGAGGATACAAAAATTACACATGTGTCCGAACGTTTGACCCAAACAAATAAAAAACACAATGAGTTAACAGAAAATTTACGTCACCGAATAGACAAACTCTATGATGGTATAGATGTTCTCAGCAAGGAATTTAAGCATAACAAAAATGAAGTTCTAACAAAGTATATACAAGAAACGATCATGCTTACAACCGCTCTAGTACAAGACATGATAAATAAGTATCACGAAATAGATTCAACCAAATTATATTTAGAGGACGAAGAGATGTTAAAACAAACTATACGAAGAAAGATGGCAAGTCATTATAACGTTTTAGAATACTCGGAAATAACCAATAGGAGAATAGAAGAGGGTGAAATAGTCTTTTCTATCAAAAACATAATTGTATCGATAGAAAATTACGAGATGTTTAAAGTCATAGCCATTCCAAACTTTGCCAATCATACGATTTTAGACATACATGAAAAAATAATAGCCATCAACGAAACTAGTTACTTATACCCGAAGGAAATTTTAAACTGAACGAATCGCACTACATATCTTCTGAGAAAATAATACAACGAGAACCAGACTGCATAGCATCAGCATTACTACACACAGAAAGTGGTACCAGATGTAGTTCAAAGGAAATAGGGCCAGAAGTCACTGAATTTATACAACTTACAAATCCAAACAGTATTCTGTTCTTCTCTACCAACCCTGATAAGATATTACTAAAATGTAACAAAACACTCACTACCCCAAGCTGCTCAATCGGAATCATAACCTTGTCACTAGACTGTAGCATTTTGACGAGCAAGTTCGAAATACAACCGACGATGCTAATAAAATCTGAGCAAGTCAGAGCATATTTTAAACCCATGTTAAATTTAAGCATATCAAAAGAAGATAAGTCTAACGAAGTAGAATCGGTAACTAGTAACTATGTACTTTTCTCAATAACCATACTAAGTGTTTCTATTACGGTCATCTTGGTTTCCGCGATGTTAATCAAGAAATATCTAAAACAAAATATTGGTCCTCCTCCATGCAGGCCACCCACTTTAAACCTAGAATTGTAACTCCCCTACGAGGACTTACGGGGGGAGGGATGTCGCTGACGACAATTTAGGCTTAAAAAACAAAGCGTTGCTAGGTCAATAAATGCTGACTAGCTACGTTATGCAACGCGCCAGCGATGCGCGCTGGTTTAACGATTAAATGGAAAATAGGCTAAGAAGAATAGACTAAGAAAAATATGCTGATCGACGACGGTCAGCATTTTTAGAGTATAAAATCAATTGAATAAACTAATGAATCGATTATTTGCCAAGAACCAGTTGGTGCGTTATTATTGTGCTTAAGTCGGCGTGTACTGTGCCTGTCTTAAGCTGCTGCTCCGAAAGACACTTTCGTGTGCGCGACAGTCGAGGATATTCTATGATGGATTTAAGCACTTCTGAGGCACTTTTGGTGAGTGTCGAGGGTATTCTATGGTGGATTCAAGCACTTCTGAGGCACTTTTGGTGACTGTCGAGGGTATTCTATGATGGATTTAAGCACTTCTGAGGCACTTTTGGTGACTGTCGAGAGTATTCTATGGTGGATTCAAGCACTTCTGAGGCACTTTTGGTGACTGTCGAGGGTATTCTATGGTGGATCCAAGCACTTCTGAGGCACTTTTGGTGGCTGTCGAGGGTATTCTATGGTGAATTCAAGCACTTCTGAGACACTTTTGGTGACTGTCGAGGGTATTCTATGGTGGATCCAAGCACTTCTGAGGCACTTTTGGTAACTGTCGAGGGTATTCTATGTTGGATCCAAGCACTTCTGAGGCACTTTTGGTGACTGTCGAGGGTATTCTATGGTGGATTCAAGCACTTCTGAGGCACTTTTGGTGACTGTCGAGGGTAGTCTATGGTGGATCCAAGCACTTCTGAGGCACTTTTGGTGACTGTCGAGGGTATTCTATGGTGGATCCAAGCACTTCTGAGGCACTTTTGGTGACTGTCGAGGGTATTCTATGGTGGATCCAAGCACTTCTGAGGCACTTTTGGTGAATGTCGAGGGTATTCTATGATAGATCCAAGCACTTCTGAGGCACTTTTGGTGACTGTCAAGGGTATTCTATGGTGGATCCAAGCACTTCTGACGCACTTTTGGTTACTTTCTAGGGTATTCTATGGTGGATCCAAGCACTTCTGACGCACTTTTGGTGACTGTTGAGGGTATTCTATGGTGGATCCAATTACTTTTGAGACATTTTTGGTGACTTTCTAGGGTATTCTGTGGTAGATCCAAGCACTTCTGAGGTACTTTTGGTGACTGTTGGGGATATTCTATGGTGGATCAAAGCACTTCAGAGGCACTTTTGGTGATTGTCGAGAGTATTCTATGGTGGATCCAAGCACTTCTGAGGCACTTTTGGTTGGTGTCGAGGGTATTCTATGGTGGATCCAAGCACTTCTGAGGTACTTATGGTGACTTTCTAGGGTATTCTGTGGTAGATCCAAGCACTTCTGAGGTACTTTTGGTGACTGTTGGGGATATTCTATGGTGGATCAAAGCACTTCAGAGGCACTTTTGGTGATTGTCGAGAGTATTCTATGGTGGATCCAAACACTTCTGAAGCACTTTTGGTTGGTGTCGAGGGTATTCTATGGTGGATCCAAGCACTTCTGAGGCACTTTTGGTGATTGTCGAGAGTATTCTATGGTGGATCCAAGCACTTCTGAGGCACTTTTGGTTGGTGTCGAGGGTATTCTATGGTGGATCCTAGCACTGCTGAGGCACTTTTGGTGACTGTCGAGGGTATTCTATGGTGGATCCAAGCACTTCTGAGATACTTTTGGTAACTGTCGAGGGTATTCTATGGTGGATCCAAGCACTTCTGAGATACTTTTGGTACCTGTCGAGGATATTCTATGGTGGATCCAAGCACTTCTGAGGCACTTTTGGTGATTGTCGAGATTATTCTATGGTGGATCCAAGCACTTCTGGGGCACTTTTGGTTGGTGTCGAGGGTATTCTATGGTGGATCCAAGCACTTCTGAGGCACTTTTGGTGAATGTCGAGGGTATTCTATGATAGATCCAAGCACTTCTGAGGCACTTTTGGTGACTGTCGAGGGTATTCTATGGTGGATCCAAGCCCTTCTGAGGCACTTTTGGTGACTGTCGAGGGTATTCTATGGTGGATCCAAGCACTTCTGACGCACTTTTGGTTACTTTCTAGGGTATTCTATGGTGGATCCAAGCACTTCTGAGGCACTTTTGGTGACTGTCGAGGGTATTCTATGGTGGATCCAATTACTTTTGAGACATTTTTGGTGACTTTCTAGGGTATTCTGTGGTAGATCCAAGCACTTCTGAGGTACTTTTGATGACTGTTGGGGATATTCTATGGTGGATCAAAGCACTTCTGAGGCACTTTTGGTGATTGTCGAGAGTATTCTATGGTGGATCCAAGCACTTCTGAGGCCTTTTTGGTGACTGTCGAAGGTATTCTATAGTGGATCCAAGCACTTCTGAGGCACTTTTGGTGACTTTTGAGAGTATTCTATGGTGGATCCAAGCACTTCTGAGGCTCTTTTGGTGACTGTCGAGGGCATTCTATGGTGGATCCAAGCACTTCTGAGGCACTTTTGGTTGGTGTCGAGGGTATTCTATGGTGGATCCAAGCACTTCTGAGGTACTTATGGTGACTGTCAAGGGTATTCTATGATAGATCCAAGCACTTCTGACGCACTTTTGGTTACTTTCTAGGGTATTCTATGGTGGATCCAATTACTTTTGAGACATTTTTGGTGACTTTCTAGGGTATTCTGTGGTAGATCCAAGCACTTCTGAGGTACTTTTGATGACTGTTGGGGATATTCTATGGTGGATCCAAGCACTTCTGAGGCACTTTTGGTGACTGTCGAGGGTATTCTATGGTGGATCCAAGCACTTCTGAGGCTCTTTTGGTGACTGTCGAGGGTATTCTATGGTGGATCCAAGCACTTCTGAGGCACTTTTGGTGACTTTTGAGAGTATTCTATGGTGGATCCAAGCACTTCTGAGGCTCTTTTGGTGACTGTCGAGGGCATTCTATGGTGGATCCAAGCACTTCTGAGGCTCTTTTGGTGACTGTCGAGGGTATTCTATGGTGGATCCAAGCACTTCTGAGGCACTTTTGGTGACTGTCGAGGGTATTCTATGGTGGATCCAAGCACTTCTGAGGCACTTTTGGTTGGTGTCGAGGGTATTGTATGGTGGATCCAATTACTTCTGAGGCACTTTTGGTGACTGTCGAGGGTATTCTATGGTGGATCCAAGCACTTCTGAGATACTTTTGGTAACTGTCGAGGATATTCTATGGTGGATCCAAGCACTTCTGAGGCACTTTTTGTGACTGTTGAGGGTATTCTATGATGGATCCAAGCACTTCTGAGATACTTTTGGTACCTGTCGAAGATATTCTATGGTGGATCCAAGCACTTCTGAGGCACTTTTGGTGATTGTCGAGAGTATTCTATGGTGGATCCAAGCACTTCTGAGGCACTTTTGGTTGGTGTCGAAGGTATTCTTTGGTGGATCCAAGCACTTCTGAGGCACTTTTGGTGATTGTCGAGAGTATTCTATGGTGGAACCAAGCACTTCTGAGGCACTTTTGGTTGGTGTCGAGGGTATTCTATGGTGGATCCAAGCACTTCTGAAGTACTTATGGTGACTGTCAAGGGTATTCTATGGTGGATCCAAGCACTTCTGAGGCACTTTTGGTGACTGTGGAGAGCATTCTATGGTGGATCCAAGCACTTCTGAGGCACTTTTGGTGACTGTCGAGGGTATTCTATGGTGGATTCAATTACTTCTAACATGTTTGATGGTGTTTCCAAGTAGTTTTAAGACACTTTTTATGTCGTTAGAACATGTTTGATGGTGTTTCCAAGTAGTTTTAAGAAACTTTTTTTGTCCATAGAACATGTTTGATGGTGTTTCCAAGTAGTTTTAAGAAACTTTTTTTGTCCATCGAACATGTTTGATGGTGTTTCCAAGTAGTTAAGAAAAACTTTTTTTGTCGTTAGAACATGTTTGATGTTGTTTCCAAGTAGTTTTAAGAAACAGTTTTTGTCGTTAGAACATGTTTGATGGTGTTTCCAAGTAGTTTTAAGAAACTTTTTTGTCGTTAGAACATGTTTGATGGTGTTTCCAAGTAGTTTTAAGACACTTTTTATGTCGTTAGAACATGTTTGATGGTGTTTCCAAGTAGTTTAAAGAAACTTTTTTTGTCCATCGAACATGTTTGATGGTGTTTCCAAGTAGTTTTAAGACACTTTTATGTCGTTCGAACATGTTTGATGGTGTTTCCAAGTAGTTTTAAGACACTTTTTATGTCGTTAGAACATGTTTGATGGTGTTTCCAAGTAGTTTAAAGAAACTTTTTTTGTCCATAGAACATGTTTGATGGTGTTTCCAAGTAGTTTTAAGAAACTTTTTATGTCGTTAGAACATGTTTGATGGTGTTTCCAAGTAGTTTTAAGAAACTTTTTATGTCGTTAGAACATGTTTGATGGTGTTTCCAAGTAGTTTTAAGAAACTTTTTTTGTCCATCGAACATGTTTGATGGTGTTTCCAAGTAGTTAAGAAAAACTTTTTTTTGTCGTTAGAACATGTTTGATGGTGTTTCCAAGTAGTTTTAAGAAACTTTTTTTGTCGTTAGAACATGTTTGATGGTGTTTCCAAGTAGTTTTAAGAAACTTTTTTGTCGTTAGAACATGTTTGATGGTGTTTCCAAGTAGTTTTAAGAAACTTTTTTTGTCGTTAGAACATGTTTGATGGTGTTTTCAAGTAGATTTAAGACACTTTTTATGTCGTTAGAACATGTTTGATGGTGTTTCCAAGTAGTTTTAAGAAACTTTTTTTGTCCATCGAACATGTTTGATGGTGTTTCCAAGTAGTTAAGAAAAACTTTTTTTGTCGTTAGAACATGTTTGATGGTGTTTCCATGTAGTTTTAAGAAACTTTTTTTGTCGTTAGAACATGTTTGATGGTGTTTCCAAGTAGTTTTAAGACACTTTTTATGTCGTTAGAACATGTTTGATGGTGTTTCCAAGTAGTTTTAAGAAACTTTTTTTGTCCATCGAACATGTTTGATGGTGTTTCCAAGTAGTTTTAAGAAACTTTTTTTGTCCATCGAACATGTTTGATGGTGTTTCCAAGTAATTTAAAGAAACTTTTTTGTCGTTAGAACATGTTTGATGGTGTTTCCAAGTAGTTTTAAGAAACTTTTTTTGTCCATAGAACATGTTTGATGGTGTTTCCAATTAGTTTTAAGAAACTGTTTTTGTCGTTAGAACATGTTTGATGGTGTTTCCAAGTAGTTTTAAGAAACAGTTTTTGTCGTTAGAACATGTTTGATGGTATTTCCAAGTAGTTTTAAGAAACTTTTTTTGTCGTTTGAACATGTTTGATGGTGTTTCCAAGTAGTTTTAAGAAACTTTTTTTGTCGTTAGAACATGTTTGATGGTGTTTCCAGGTAGTTTAAAGAAACAGTGTTTGTCGTTAGAACATGTTTGATGGTGTTTCCAAGTAGTTTTAAGAAACAGTGTTTGTCGTTAGAACATGTTTGATGGTATTTCCAAGTAGTTTAAGAAACTTTTTTTGTCCATCGAACATGTTTGATGGTGTTTCCAAGTAATTTAAAGAAACTTTTTTGTCGTTAGAACATGTTTGATGGTGTTTCCAAGTAGTTTTAAGAAACTTTTTTTGTCCATAGAACATGTTTGATGGTGTTTCCAAGTAGTTTTAAGAAACTTTTTTTGTCCATCGAACATGTTTGATGGTGTTTCCAAGTAGTTTTAAGAAACTTTTTTTGTCGTTAGAACATGTTTGATGGTGTTTCCAAGTAATTTAAAGAAACTTTTTTGTCGTTAGAACATGTTTGATGGTGTTTCCAAGTAGTTTTAAGAAACTTTTTTTGTCGTTTGAACATGTTTGATGGTGTTTCCAAGTAGTTTTAAGAAACTTTTTTTGTCGTTAGAACATGTTTGATGGTGTTTCCAAGTAGTT
This sequence comes from Anopheles merus, assembly GCF_017562075.2. Lineage (NCBI taxonomy): Eukaryota > Metazoa > Arthropoda > Insecta > Diptera > Culicidae > Anopheles > Anopheles merus. The sequence goes on along the minus strand of NW_024428603.1, from coordinate 2,554 downwards.
TTAAGAAACTTTTTTGTCCATCGAACATGTTTGATGGTGTTTCCAAGTAGTTTTAAGAAACTTTTTTTGTCGTTAGAACATGTTTGATGGTGTTTCCAAGTAGTTTTAAGAAACTTTTTTTGTCCATCGAACATGTTTGATGGTGTTTCCAAGTAGTTTTAAGAAACTTTTTTTGTCGATAGAACATGTTTGATGGTGTTTCCAAGTAATTTAAAGAAACTTTTTTTGTCCATAGAACATGTTTGATGGTGTTTCCATGTAGTTTTAAGAAACTTTTTTTGTCGTTAGAACATGTTTGATGGTGTTTCCATGTAGTTTAAAGAAACTTTTTTTGTCGATAGAACATGTTTGATGGTGTTTCCAGGTAGTTTAAAGAAACTTTTTTAGTCGTTAGAACATGTTTGATGGTGTTTCCAAGTAGTTTTAAGAAACTTTTTTTGTCGTTAGAACATGTTTGATGGTGTTTCCAAGTAGTTTTAAGAAACTTTTTTTGTCCATCGAACATGTTTGATGGTGTTTCCAAGTAGTTTTAAGAAACTTTTTTTGTCCATCGAACATGTTTGATGGTGTTTCCAAGTAGTTTTAAGACACTTTTTATGTCGTTAGAACATGTTTGATGGTGTTTCCAAGTAGTTTTAAGAAACTTTTTTTGTCCATCGAACATGTTTGATGGTGTTTCCAAGTAGTTTTAAGAAACTTTTTTTGTCCATAGAACATGTTTGATGGTGTTTCCAAGTAGTTTTAAGAAACTTTTTTTGTCCATCGAACATGTTTGATGGTGTTTCCAAGTAGTTTTAAGAAACTTTTTTTGTCGTTAGAACATGTTTGATGGTGTTTCCAAGTAATTTAAAGAAACTTTTTTGTCGTTAGAACATGTTTGATGGTGTTTCCAAGTAGTTTAAAGAAACTTTTTTTGTCCATCGAACATGTTTGATGGTGTTTCCAAGTAGTTTAAAGAAACTTTTTTGTCGATAGAACATGTTTGATGGTGTTTCCATGTAGTTTTAAGAAACTTTTTTTGTCGTTAGAACATGTTTGATGGTGTTTCCAAGTAGTTTTAAGACACTTTTTTTGTCGTTAGAACATGTTTGATGGTGTTTCCAAGTAGTTTTAAGACACTTTTTTGTCGTTAGAACATGTTTGATGGTGTTTCCAAGTAGTTAAGAAAAACTTTTTTTGTCGTTAGAACATGTTTGATGTTGTTTCCAAGTAGTTTTAAGAAACAGTTTTTGTCGTTAGAACATGTTTGATGGTGTTTCCAAGTAGTTTTAAGAAACTTTTTTGTCGTTAGAACATGTTTGATGGTGTTTCCAAGTAGTTTGAAGAAACTTTTTTTGTCGTTAGAACATGTTTGATGGTGTTTCCAAGTAGTTTGAAGAAACTTTTTTTGTCCATCGAACATGTTTGATGGTGTTTCCAAGTAGTTTAAGAAACTTTTTTGTCGATAGAACATGTTTGATGGTGTTTTCCATGTAGTTTTAAGAAACTTTTTTTGTCGATAGAACATGTTTGATGGTGTTTCCATGTAGTTTTAAGAAACTTTTTTTGTCGTTAGAACATGTTTGATGGTGTTTCCAAGTAGTTTTAAGAAACTTTTTTGTCGTTAGAACATGTTTGATGGTGTTTCCAAGTAGTTTTAAGAAACTATTTTTGTCCATCGAACATGTTTGATGGTGTTTCCAAGTAGTTAAGAGAAACTTTTTTGTCGTTAGAACATGTTTGATGGTGTTTCCAAGTAGTTTTAAGAAACTGTTTTTGTCGTTTGAACATGTTTGATGGTGTTTCCAAGTAGTTTTAAGAAACTTTCTTGTCGTTAGAACATGTTTGATGGTGTTTCCAAGTAGTTTTAAGAAACTGTTTTTGTCGTTAGAACATGTTTGATGTTGTTTCCAAGTAGTTTTAAGAAACAGTTTTTGTCGTTAGAACATGTTTGATGGTGTTTCCAAGTAGTTTAAGACACTTTTTTTGTCGTTAGAACATGTTTGATGGGTTTCCAAGTAGTTTTAGGAAACTTTTTTTGTCCATCGAACATGTTTGATGGTGTTTCCAAGTAGTTAAAGAAACTTTTTTGTCCATCGAACATGTTTGATGGTGTTTCCAAGTAGTTTTAAGACACTTTTTATGTCGTTAGTTAGAACATGTTTGATGGTGTTTCCAAGTAGTTTTAAGAAACTGTTTTTGTCGTCGTTAGAACATGTTTGATGGTATTTCCAAGTAGTTTGAAGAAACTTTTTTTGTCGTTAGAACATGTTTGATGGTGTTTCCAAGTAGTTTTAAGAAACTTTTTTTGTCGTTAGAACATGTTTGATGTTGTTTCCATGTAGTTTTAAGAAACAGTTTTTGTCGTTAGAACATGTTTGATGGTGTTTCCAAGTATTTTGAAGAAACTTTTTTTGTGGTTAGAACATGTTTGATGGTGTTTCCAAGTAGTTTTAAGAAACTTTTTTTGTCGTTAGAACATGTTTGATGGTGTTTCTACATAGTTCTGAGTAACTTTTTTTGTCGTTAGAACATGTTTGATGGTGTTTCCAAGTAGTTTTAAGAAACTGTTTTT
>NW_024428602.1:0-22644 GCF_017562075.2 Anopheles merus | reverse complement strand
TATACAATCAGAACAATAGTTGACGCTTTTAAATTGGCATGCGTTTGAGTTGAACGCTCGATAGTTGGCTGACAGTTCAAAGCAAGGTCTTGAAAGAGAACAGCTCGAAGCGCTTAGAGTAAATTGACAGAAAGCCATGGGAAAATTTGACAGTAAAGTGAACATTGTTTATGTTTAGCGATGGACGTTGCTATGGAGTGAATGAGAGTTTTGTTCAGCATTTTACATTCAATTCCAGTTAGAATATTGAATAATTAGAATCCAATTAGAATATTACATGTCTGATACAATCCAAGGATCTCATTTATCATTCGTCGCCGGGTTATAAGTAAAGGACGGTATGCATATTGTACCAGTGTATGTCGATTGGATGTTTCATTTTACCCTCAGTGTTTAATTAGAGGTAAAAAGGACTTCTTTTACCCAGTTGGAACATGTTAAACTTTTCGTTTTTCCAGCAAGACCGTTGCAAACGGTAGGGGTTTGTGGTCACGGAATGGCAAACAATGAAAAAGGTTATCAATGTTTCTGAATACAGAGTAGACTGCAATAACTTCTCCTTTATGCTCCAGAAGTGATTGACCGCAAGAAATTTAACCAATATAACCATCCTAATAGTAAATTCGTCCACTTTTGCGCGTTAACTATTAGCCGTTTGTTTGTAAACACTTTTTCATGAAACTGTCTAAAGCGAGCTGAAAATGGCAACCTAGCAACGGGCTTTGCATCGACCTGTTCTCTTTAATAGATCTTGGTTCAAAGCATGCGTTACTATGGAAAATCCGGTTTTTTTTAAATTCACAAAAATCTGATGGCCTGTCAAGAAAATCTCAGAATTTTTTTGTTTGAAAAAACGTGCCAACTAAAAAACACATATTCAATAGTTGGCAGGGAATCGAAGTTCAACCAGAGAGTTCCGACTGTAATTTGGTAAAACATTTTACCAAAGTGAGTTGATTTATCACCGTGTGTTTACATTAGCCCTCTCGGACCTTTCGAAACTGAGCTACTGGATACCCACAAGTGATGGAAAAACCCATCCATCGAACCCATCGTATCCTCAACTCCATATAATTTTGACAGGAGTTCGATGGGTTCGCTGCTGGCTATTGGCATGTGTAAACAGGGGGTCAGGTAGGCTTATCCAGCGCCATGTGATGTCTAAAAACAAAAATAAGAAAAAAACTGATTTAACAGATAGATCCATAACAAACTGGGTGCTTTTTTGATGATAGTTCTTCATTCTTTTTCTAAGTCGATCCTAAATTTTACACGATATTTGAGAACGATCGGAGGTCTGTTCAATGAAACAAATGGATATAGGCACAGGCACGCTTATAAGTTCCTCACTTTGAGTATGATAGCGTATTTGGTACGGTTGGTATACGCAACTTGCTTGCTGGTTGAACGGATTCGGATTCGGAACGGATAATTGTTGCACATACAATGGGACCCCTCATAACGAGTTTAACCCGTTCTTATGTCTCACTTGTTATGCAGGAGGCTCTTTTTCACAAAATTGGTATGGAAAGAGAAATACTTCGTTACAGGTCAAGAAAAGTGGAGGTAGATATAAATTATATGCATGATTTTATGTTCTTAAACGCATAAATAAATAAGTCCGAACACCAGGATAAAATACTTAAAACACTATATTACAATAACGGTTTAACCACACTTTAAAACTTACATTATAAAACCGATACCGCCCGCTAGTCCCTAACGCTCGCGCTCGCACCTGTTAACGCGGATGGCCTGTAGTGAAGTCCCCGTGAACGGTCACCCCGAGGTCGTCGTCCCGACCTCGGTCCTCGGAAAGATCGCGATGGCTGCGCCCTTTAGCTGCACGTGGATGTTGACAGTTTAGCGTCTGAAAGCCGTCGCACGTAGCGAGCGGCCCAGAGCACAATGTCGCGGAACGTTGATTCCGTCCACAACACATCACAATCATACGGAACACCTCAAAGTGGCAACAGTAATGCATTGATCAATTCTTAGTATCAAAATTCTCGCCTTCAAGAGCAAGTAAATCAAGAATACATGAAACTGAAACACACTTATCAATACATCTTACAATTGTGACACACTACACTACACACATAAATCCACGTCCTGCCCACTTTCACGTCCGAAGCCGAAGAGAGCTTCCAATATTGTCAAGTAAGAAGGTAGAAACGGAACAATTAAACTGAAGACACTACCTCACTTACTCCAATTGTCGATAAGCGCAGCAAAACTCTGAGCTCCGCTATCTGATCTGAAAAAAGTTATCTGGATATGTTGTTATGTTCCTTTCTTTCTTCGGTTATTACTACTCAGAGAGGTATACGCGTTTGTAACATAAAACGAACATATAACTTGTATTAACAAAAAAAGACATTATTCTAACGTAAAACGAAGACTGTTCCCGCCGTTCCCTTTTCGTGCGCTTCCTCGAGTTACCAGTTGCCAAGTGCTGGCGTGCTCGCCGGTCGACCCTGTTGACCGCGCAAACGATGACCCGGATGGATTGCACGCTCACATCAACCGATGATCGCTCACGCGCCAACCGTGAGTTACCAGTAGCAACCCGTCCGGCAAAATGTGTGTATTTTTTGAGTGATTTGAGTACCGTCCCCCGTTAGCAGTTACTCTTGGAGGAATGAGTTACACCCTCGCGCGAGCCCTCCCCCTCCCCACCCGGAACGCACGGTGCGCTCTGCAGTTCTCAATGTGTTCGTGTTCTTTCCAGTCATGCTACCAACACATCCAAAGATATTTGTTTCTTTCGTTTCTCGTTTCTTTTATGCATTGCCACGATCGCAAATACGCACTTATTCTAACAACAAACACAAACACGGTCATTTTTTATTTCATTAAACACTTTATTGAAACATAAAGTACACTTTCACAACACATTTAGAATCCTTCATACTTACGAATGGCGTCATACTGTAAAGTACCGGGTCGAGCCAGGCTGCGGGAAACTTGTCGACAATCTGCGTTGCCTCTGTTCAGCAAATTCTTACCTGTCGATCCACGCACTGCATTTGCGTCTGTGCTCATTGTTCGTTCACTTCACACTTCACCATAACACACCGGCGCACGAGACTTTGAACGAAATGCACACCAACGCACAAACACTGCGCGTGGGACTTAGAACAAAACGCGCACAACCATTTCCGGCAAAGCGTCGCGCTGTACTGGTGGTTTCGTACGCGTAGGAGGGGGGACATACGGAGCGATGGTTCGATGCTGTAGTGTAAGCGAGACAACACGATGTGACGAGCAGCTCCAAGTTGTTGAGCTCGCTGAAAGAAGACACACACATTCACAGACGGCTCGTCAAAGCACGGTATTTGTATTGGTGTTAGTGAAGCGCGCGTGTAAAACAGAATGCGAACTCTCATCGCAGCGCGTTTCTCCTTGCTTCCTCAAGCTTCCTCATACCCCTCGGCCTGAATCACTCAAAATTTAGGGTCTCATTGTTTGCGTGGAATCCATCTGGTCCAGGTTAGCTCACAACATCTCCCCCTGTTTAATAAAGAAGATACCCTTCGAACCGACGCGGGAGCCTTCTATCTCTAGAAGATCGGCTTGGCGATCGTATCGGCTGCTGACGACTTTGGAATGCCAAAGGGACTGGACTCAGGGACGGCTGTGCAGGGAATGTGTTGCTTTGCTGCTCCGTTGGTGTAACAACCGTTTCCGCTGTCGCTCTGCCCATTAAGATATCTAGCGGTAAACGACTTGGATCTTCAGAATGATTACTTGACTTATGCACACTAATCGAATCAGGCCTCCGTAGCTGGTTTACGTGTCGACGGTGTACCAGAAAATCATCCGTCTCCACTTCGAACATTACGTTGCCCAGGTCCGTTCCGCACAAACAGCTTTGCATAAACGCGGTCACCACGCTGAAAACGTTTTGTGTACTAAAACTGCCGGTTCATCTCGTGCCGCAAGAGAAGGATTTAGCAGTTCCAGAGCCGTTCGAACTTTTCGACCAAGCATAGCTTCCGCTGGCGATTGTTTGTTCTCTAGCATCGGATTGGGAGTCGTACGGTTGGTTTCTAAAAAGATGTCAAGAGCTTTCTCACGAGTTGCTGCGCCTTCCTCAATCTTCCTTGTTGACCTCTTGAAAGTGTCTACGAAGCGCTCGGCCTGTCCGTTTGACTGGGGATGAAATGACGTCGTTGTGATGTGCTGAATACCACGACTGCTGCAATACGCTGCAAAATCAGCACTGACGAATTGCGGCCCATTATCGCTGACCAGTGTTTCTGGGTATCCGAATCTCGCGAAAATGCTTCTTAGTACTGCGATGGTTGCTCTGGTTGTTGTTGTTCGCATTTTTACCACTTCTGGCCACTTCGTGTTCGCATCTACCGCTATCAAAAAGTAATCACCTTCGATCGGCCCGTCGAAATCGATGTGAATGCGCTGCCACGGCTTTGTTTCGGTATCTCTACCGCCTAGTTTTCATCCCGAGCAAATAATTGATTCCCTTTCTCGTAATATTACAGAATTCCGGTACGAGAAAGATGCAGGAATCACATTTAAACAATGGTATTCGAGGTACACTGGTGGACATCAAAATAGGAACTTTTTTCTATGACCGAAAGACATAGTTCTTGTCAGAAATATTTGGTAGCCCTGAAAAGGACTGTTCAAGTGGTTTTTGGGAGGTGGTGTTGCGGTGTTCCACAGAGCGAAAACACATTCTAACGGTCAATGTGTTGACCGTTATTCGATATCACTTCCTGACAGCGTTTGGCCATATCGCCGATGAGGTTACGGCATTCGCTTCTGGGTATGCGTTTCCACATAACCTCGCAGCGTGTCCATAGATCATCGGCTGAGGATGCATGCTGGTTCTTAAGCTGACGCTTGAGAGTTGACCACAGATTTTCAATCGGATTGAGGTCAGGACTCAATGCAGGACACGGTAGAACTTGCACATCCTGGTCTGCCAAATAACATCTAACTGTTCGTGATGTATGCTTTGAGTCGTTTTTATCGTATTCTTCGGATGATACGCCTGATTAGGAAGGCGCCAGACGTATTAATGCCGTCCGAACCATCCAGATTGATTCTGGACTCATCCGAAAAAAGTGATTTTGCTCCACCAAAAGATGGATGCAGCTAAATGTTCTTCGGCAAACCGAGTGCGCGCTTCTACGTGGTGCGGCAGCAGCTTACGAACCTTCCGCGGTCTCCGGGCACAGAACCCAGCGGCGTGTAAACGGCGGGACACCGTTTTCGCTGAAACTTGCAAACCAAGCTCCTGCTTGATACGAGCGCAAGTTTTGAAAGGATCCGCCCAGATCATCTCAACAATCTGCGCGTCAACGTCGGCCGTTGTTTTTCGCGGACGACCTGTCGATTTACCCGTAGCCTCGCTACGAATGGCGTTGTCCACAAAAGTCCGGGAACGGCCGAACGCCTTGCAGATTGTCTTGATTGGCACGTTCTCACGATATAGCCCCTGAATATGTTTTCACTCCACTGGTGTGCAGTGCTTTCCGCGACCCATGATGATTTTGTGGAATTTTTAAATAGCAACCTTTCACCTTGACCACTGATGGAAGAATGTTGTTGTTAGTATGGTTTAGAGAGGCTTTGGCTCCTGCGGAGTTCTTTCGCCTCTTTGTGGGGAAAAGTTAGACTATTAGATTGTTATAGTTGATGGTATAAATGTGATAGTTTTAGAAATTTTAGTAGATTCTCCTGTTTCTGTGGGTGAGGTGAAAGTATTGAGTCTATGTTGGAGTCAAGATGGCAAGTATTTCTAAGTTGAGTGTATCCGTGGCATTCTGTTAAAAGGTGGAAGATTGTTATATCGGTTCCGCAGAATTGGCAGAGAGGAGGACTGGATCGTTCGATGAGATAGCTGTGGGTCAGTCTAGTGTGGCCTATTCTTACTCGAGTAAGGATCTTTTGGTCTCGATGTTTTATTACTGAAGGCCATGGTTTGGTTGTTGTTTTCACTAGCCGAAGGAAGTTGTTCTTGGTTTTAAACCATTCCTTTTCCCACGCCTCTCTTACTTTTCCATTTATATAGATAATTGCGTCTCTTTTAGGCAGCGAGATGTTGTTGGGTTGATGTTTTTCTTCGGCTTTGTTGGCGAGGCGGTCGGCGATCTCGTTGCCTTTGATACCAGTGTGGCCAGGTATCCAACAGATGGTGAGATGTTGATCCTGGTTTATGTGTGGGCTAGTGACCTGGTAGAGCTTTTGGATGTTTGGGTCCTTACATGTTCCATGCTCTAGTGCCGAGAGGACACTCGCACTGTCGGTAAAGATGACGTTTTCCATGTCAGAGCGCAGGGAATCTTCAACTGCCTGGATTAATGCCAACGTTTCTGCCGTAAATATGGAAGTGTGATCCGGCAGCTTGGACGCAATTTTATCAATGGGTGAGTAAATCCCGAATCCTGCTGCTGCTTCATCGACGGATCCATCGGTGTAAATATGGTTGTGCTTAATGTATTTGTTGTTGATGTGTTCTATGAAATATTTTTGTGCTATTGTACTATTGCAACCTGCTTTAAGGATGTTTTTAAAATGCCAGTCTATGTTAGGGGGTTCATGGTACCACGGCCGCGTGCCAAGATGTAACAGTGTAGTGATATCCGGTATATTGCAGTTTGTTACAGCGAAAAGTTCGGAGTTGGCTCTATTGAGGAATGATGGTGCTTGGATATTCTTTTCTTTAATTCTTGTTGCTGATGCGGCTAACTTAGCTGTAATTATATGGCTAAGTGGAAGAAGTCCGCTCTCACTTAGTATAGAGATGATGGGGCTGGTTCGGAAGGCGCCTATGGCATATCTTAGAACTGTATGGTAGATGGGGCTTATTGCTTTTTCAAATTGTTCCTTTTTAATCGATACTATTTCCATTCCGTATAGTAGTTTTGGAAGCAACCAGTGATTAATAATGTAGATTAGTGTATCTTTAGAAGCTTTGTGGGTCCCTGTGCTGAGCATTTGGAAAAGGTTGATTTTCTTGGTAGCTGTAGTTTTTAACTGGTTAATGTGGGCTTGGAATGTGAGTTTTTGGTCTATTGTGATCCCGAGTATTTTAACCTTTTTGCAATCTGGAATTTGTTTTTGATTAAGGCGAAGCGGTACGGTTGGGTGCGGTTTGTTGCAGATGTGCAGTATATTGCTTTTTTCAGCAGCGATGTCATAACCAATACGTTTTGACCATTCCCATGAGATGTTAAGTCCCTGCTGCAGATTGTATCGCGCAACTCCATTATCTGCATTGCTCGTGAACAGAACGATATCATCAGCGTACACTAATGGAGTGATGGATGGTGGTAGTGAGCGGAGAAGACATTCGATGCTGATCAGAAATAATGTTGGAGAAAGGATGGCTCCCTGAGGAACTCCGTTTTCGAGTATTTTAGTGCTGGATTTGTTTGTTCCAGTCAGAACCTCGAAGGTGCGGTCTGAGAGGAAATCATTCAGGAATGTGATCATGTTACCTCCGAAATTGCATCTAGCTAGCTGGCGCATGATTGCGTATTTCCATGTCCGATCGAAAGCTTTACCCAAGTCGATGATTGCACAGTCGGCATGATGTTTATCGGATTTTACTTTGGCCAGCAGTTCTTCGAGTTGCACAAAGTAAGTTTCCGTGCCTAATCCGCATCTAAACGCATGTTGACTTATGCTGAGGAGTTTCCTGCCTTCCAGTTCTTGGGTAAGACGTCGGTTTACCATTCTTTCCAACACTTTTCCAATGCAGTTTAGTAAGCTGATTGGTCGGTAGCTATTTGGGCTGTTTTTTGGTTTGTCGGGCTTTAATATGGGGATTGTTAAACTTTTCTTCCAAAGAGGAGGAATTTTGCCACTCTTCCAGATGTTATTGTATAGCTTTAAGAGCAGGTATTTTCCTTCAGAAGGAAGGTTTTTTAACAGTGGATAGCCAATGTCATCTGGTCCGGCTGAGTTGCCTTTGCACTTTGCAAGAGCCCAATTCAGTTCGGCTATGGAAAAGGATCTGTTGTAATGTATGTTGGGTCTGCTATTGAAATCTTGTGGAATGGACTCGGTTGTTGCTTTGATAGCCTTAAATTCTGGGGAATAACTATTTGTGGCGGATATTTGTGGCAAAATGAGTGGCAAGTACCTCTGGTGTTGACTCAACTGGGACTATTGTGTCGTCATCGGTTTTGATGATGATATGAGCGATGTCTTGCTTGCGTTCTGTAAGGCATTTTACATTTCTCCACATGTCTTTTCCTGACATTTCGGGATTTATGCTATCTTTGAATCTATTCCATGATTATTGTTTTGCCTTTTTGATTTCTTCTCTTGCAATGCGATGGGCAATTTGAAATTCCTCGGAGAAGTAAGGGATATGGGTGTGGTCTTGATTTTTCTTGGCATTCTGCAGTTTTTGGAGCGCCTTACGTCTCCTTTTTATGGCTTTAGCTACAGTGTCGTTCCACCAGTGAACACTTCGCTTGCCAGGTTTGCCCTTTGATTTTGGGATCGATTTCGCTGCTGCATCGTTTATGATTTAATGATGTTTCCTTCTGTAGGCTGGGGGTCTGAATGTAGGTGTTTTAGTACATTAATTTGGTATGATGTCCAATCGGCATTTTCATATTTCCACTTTGGTCGTTGTTTATTTTCCGGGAGCGATGATTTGCTTTTCACAATGATCGGATAGTGATCACTGCCATGTGTGTCTGCCATCATGTATAGTTTAAGTTCGTTAAGAAGGGAGGAGGATGAGACGACATAGTCAAGGAAGGATTCTGTACCTGATGAGATACATAGTCGGGTTGGGTTAGGGTTAGAAATGAAAGAGAGATTATGGTTAGTAAAAATGTTATTGAGTCTATTGAATTTTCTGTTAGTTTGAGAGATTCTAAGGTTTTTATCTACTGCATTAAGATCTCCTGCTATTAGCAAGGGATGGGAAAAAGGTTAAGAAAAGAGTTAAGTTCGGATTGGTTGAAGGTAGCTCTAGGGGGCATGTAGATTGAGACGATGGTCATGTCTGGGAGACTTTATGTTGACTGCTATTGCGGAAAGATTGGTGTTGGTTTTTATTAATTTGAAGGGAATAGATTTATGTACACCTATTGCAACACTGTGATGTGGGTTAGTTGGAGAAAGCTTGTAGGACCAATTGTAGTGGTTAAGTGGAGAATGGTTGGTATTAGGCGGATCGCGAACTTCTTGAAGTGTTATGATGGCAGGTTTGTATTCGGTTATTAGTAGTTATAGTTCGTAGAGGTTATTGATCATTCCTCTTATGTTCCAGTTTAGTAGGAATGGTTTGTTTGTGTCATTAGTATTATTGGTTGTGGAGAGCATTATTATGGTTTAGGTCAGTAAACTATTAGGGTAAGAGGAAAGTAGAATAAATTCAGTGACGATGTTTTTTCTTCGATGGTTTGGCAGTTGGTGATCGTTGTTCCGAGGGAAGAGTGGGAGAAGCGATGGGCGAGATGACTGCGATTTCGTTGGATGCCATGTTTTTCACTGCAGTTCTTATTTCTTCTTCTTCCGATGAGGCGTTTTCCAGATTGAGGATTCGTTTGCGGGATTGTGCTGAGATGACAAGAAGAGTTTCGATGAGCTTGCTCTGGGTATCCATCTTTTTGATCTGTTCTAGGATCGTTTTCTTCAGTTCATTTTGTTCTTCTTCGAGCTGCTTGATTTTCATGTCTTTTTCATCCACCGTTGTAGTTTGTTGTGCAAATGTGATTCGCTGCTGTACAGCACTTGTTCGCTGATGTTGTTGGAGGGCCATTTGCCGAGCTTCCTTGTAAGTGCAGTTGTGGACGACTTTTATTTTTATGACTTGCTCTTCAAATCGGAACGCAGGGCATTCGCGAGAGAACGCGCTGTGTTCGCCTTTGCAGTTCACGCAAGCGGGATGGGTCGAACATTCTCCGTGTGCTGCGGTTCCGCAGTTTCCACAAACCTGTCCCTTTGAGCAGCGTACTTTTGTGTGCCCAAAGCTGGCGCATTTGTAGCACAGCATTGGTTTTGGGTAATATGGTTTCGTTCGCACCTGCAATAGCCCTTGTAATGTGTTTGATGACTGTTACGGTTGCCATGTGGTATGTTTTGGGATAGTCACGGTATATTCGATTTTGGGACGGTTGCTATGTAGTAACTTTGAACTCGCGTTGGTCAGGGTGGCCTTCGTCATCGTTTGCCGAATTAAGTAGAACTGAGGTGGATACTGTTTCGAAGCGGACGTTCGACACTTGATCGTCCAGGCGATCATAGAAACCTTTAGGAGGTTTCCCTTACTGGAAACGTTGGAGTTTAGAGGCCTTACCTTGGGCAGGGGGACATATCTAAACTCTTTAAATGAGAACTCGATAGATGTAGGATGAGCATAGTCCTATCCTGACAGTCCGAACGAATCTGACCTGCCATGATCGGAGTTGGTTTTATTTATACTCAAAAGAAGTTAAGGGTTCCTCGGGTTAATAAGGGTTCTCTCACATGTGGTTCCGGGTTGTATGTTGGAAAGTTATTGTTTTCACTAAGCTAGTTACGTTTGTCTTTTGTTGACAAGAATGATGGTTCTTGTCACTAAGTTCCTGTTTTGGGTTTAATGCTTATACTGTTCCTGCTTTGGGTTATAATGCATAAAATGTTCCTGCTTTGGGTTATAATGCATAAACTGTTCCTGCTTATGTTGTACGTTTCGGTTGGTTCTGTTAAGTGTGTCACAATTGTTTTTATATGAACGGTGTGGCTTGAGCTCTTCCGGGTGTGTATGGTAGGATCTGATTTGCTGAGTGTTTTATAATGGATGTGTTACAATGGTGTGATTTGGCTTTCCAAAGTGTGTTACTATGTGTCTACGGCTGATAGTGTGTATTACAATATGTTCTGTATAGCAGATATGCTACACCTCCCCCCTTTAATAGAATAACGTAATGAATTACAAAGATTGAAGTTATTCTCCTGTGTGCTTGATTAGTCTGTTTTTGTGTACTGTAGAGGTTTTCTTTGTTGTATTGTTTTGTATTACGCAATTAGGCCCTTGGTCATTTACTACTGTGAAAGGTCCAATGTAGACTGGATCTAATTTTTTTCTGTTTTCATTTTCCAAATATACCTGATCTCCTATCTTTATAATGAGTGGTACTATATCTTTATTTAAGGTTTGCTGTCTTTTAATTTTTGCTTTTATCAAATTTTCTCTGGCAATTTCGTTTGATTTTTGGAGTTTATATTTCATTTCGAAATAATATTGGTCAATATTATAAACTGGTTCTATTTTTGTTTTGAATATATCTTGTGGTAAATTCGCCTTTCTTCCAAATACTAGTTCGTATGGTGTGTAGTTTGTGTCTGAGTGTTCTGTTGTATTGTAAACAAATTCGTAAAATTTTGTCCAATCGTCCCAGTCATCATGATGTTCGTTTGTATAACTTCTTAGGTATTCGTTTAGACATCTATGATTTCTTTCTAATGATCCTATTGTCTGTGGGTGGTAAGCTGTGCTAAACGTCTGTTTGATTTTTAAGATTTCTGAGATTTTGTGTAATATTTCATTGTTATATTCTAGTCCTTGATCTGATTTTAATTCGATAAATGTTCCAAATGTAAGAATAAAGTTTTCTACCAATGCTCTTGCTATAGTATTTGCTTCTTTGTTATGGATAGGTATTACTACGATGTATTTCGTTAAGTCACATTGTATGGTTATTGCATACCTGTTGTTTTTGTTAGTTTTTGTTAGAGGTCCTACTGTGTCGATTGATATTATGTTAAAAGGTTTTGTTGGTGTTGTAGTTACAACTGTGTCTTCCTTAGTATGTCTAATCGTCTTATTAACTATGCATGCCTTACAATTTCGTACGTATTTCTTGATATCATCTTTCATATTTTTCCATTTGTATTTTTCCTTATTTTCTGGTACAGTCTGTACTGGCCTATATGTCCTCCCGAAGGGGTCATATGATAATCTGAAATTATTCTCAGCCTTTCTTTTTCTGTTGTTATCCATCTAGTTGGAGTAAACAGGATTATTTCAAACTTGGTAATGGCTCTATTGGCGATTTCCTTAATAGTTTGTTGGGAATATTCTTTGAATAAGTGGTCTTCTTCTGACCATGCTAGCTTGTTTCTTCCATATTGTTTCGCGATTTTGCACATTTCTAGAAGAGCAAACTCTAATGCTTGACTTCCATCATTTCTCAAAAGAAATTTTCCTAGTGCTTTACTATATGAATGGTTGTATATTATGAATTCAACGTTGTTCTTAATTCTCTGCGTACCTATTTTAGTACTTTTCTTACTTCTAAAGGTCTATCTGTTTTCCACATCGCGGGGTGATCAGTCCCTGTTGTTGCGATTGGTTTGTCTTTGTTTATATCAGTTTTCTCGTTATTTTTCTTAACCATGGCTCTTGTATTAACCATTAAAATCGTTTTGGATTTTGGTATTGATGCTTTTAGGTCATCTGAGTTAAGGATAATTCTTGATAGTGCGTCTGCCGCAACATTAGCTTTACCTGCTAAATATTCTATTTCAAAGTCAAATTCTTCTAAATCTAGTCTCATTCTAGTAAGCTTAGAAGTAGGATTTTTCATACCAAATAAGTATGCTAATGGTCTATGATCTGTTCTAACTATAAATTTTTGTCCATATACATAAGGTTTAAAATAATTAATTGCCCAATGTATAGCTGTAAGCTCTTTCTCGATAATTGGCTTATTCTTCTCTCCTGGTGTAAAACTTTTACTCGCAAACGCGACTGGTAAATCGTTTCCATCTGTTATTTGTGATAACACTGCACCACATGCCATATCCGATGCGTCTGTCGTAATTATGAATTGCTTTTTAAAATCTGGATATTGTAAAATTGTGGGTGAGAGTAAGCTTTGTTTCAATGTATCGAAAGCTGCTTGACATTCTGAAGTCCATGCAAACTTAACGGCTTTCTTAATCAAATTATTAATTGGTTTAGCTATCTTAGCAAAATTCTGTACAAATTTACGATAATAATTACAAAATGCGACAAAACGTCTTGCTTCATCAGCATTAGTAGGAATCGGGAAGTTTTTAATTGTGTCAAACTTCGCGTCGTCCGGATAAATTCCTTTATCTGTTATTTTATGACCTAAGTACGTTACTTCTGTTTTAAAGAAACAACATTTCTCTGCATTTAGTTTAAGGTTATACTTTCTTAGCCTATCAAAAACTTTACCTAAATTACTGATATGATGCCGTACACTGCATCCAGTAACTATAATATCATCTATATATACAAATGCTAGCTCTGGTGTTAAACCAGCCATAGCGATAGCCATCATCCTTTGAAAGCTGTTTGGGCTAATGTTGAGTCCAAATGGCATTCTTGTAAACTGATAGTGACCTGTAGGCGTGGAAAAAGCTGTATATTTTCTGGAATTTTTATCAAGCTTGATTTGATGAAACCCTGACATCAAATCCAATGTGCTGAAATATTTGGCTCTTCCTAACTGATCTAGTATCGTGTCTATGCGGGGGTAAAGGGAATTTGTCTGGTAAAATTTTCTTGTTTAACTGCCGAAAATCCACTACTAAACGCCATTTCTTCTTGCCTTTAACTGATTTCTTTGGTACTAATAGTATCGGTGAATTATATGACGAAACAGAATGTTCAATAATGTTATTTTTCAACATCTTTTCTACCTGCGATTGCATTTCCTCACTTTGTGAATGTATTTGTTTATAATTTGGTATATAAGAAGGAATGTTATCTTTCAATGAAATTTCCTGGGTATAAAAATTGTTAGTAGAGACCGGTTCATCTTCTAAACAAAATATATCCGAGAATTTTGTGATCAGATTTTCTAATTCTTCTCTTGCTATTTGTGGAATATTTTCTATGCGAATTTTGTTATGAATTTTCTGAATTCGTTCCCTAGCTGTGTTTGGTTTTCTCTGTAGCTGCTCATAATCTCTTAAAGGTTCGATTTCTGGTGTATAGGATTTTATTTCAAAAGAAACATCTTATCTGTGGTATTAATGAATTTGATATACTGATTACGTTTTGAAACTATTGTGTTTCCGCAAAACACTCCTGGTTGGATTTCCTGTGATAAGATGATTGAATCCTCTGTCAAGTTTGGTATGGTTATTTTTCGAACTACTTCACTTCGTTTTGGTAAAATATAATTTCCATTTACATTGTCTTCTATTGGATGTGAAATCAATCCGTTATCAGATGAGAAGTATATCATCCAATTAACATAATCAACAATACATCTGTGCTTTATAAAGTCTTTTCCTAACAGTCCGTCAGAAAAAATGGATTCTACGTCTTCTATTATATGAAATTCGTGTATAATGGAATAATCGCCAAAGTGAATTGTTGTCATAGCAGTACCTAAAGTCTCTGATTCATGGTCACTAGAGCTTATCAAAGTAATTTTTTAGATGTATTGATCTTGCAACCTGGTTTTAATTTACTAGCTTTAAGTACGGATACGGTTGCTCCTGTATCTATGATGAGTGTGCTATAGATTTCCTTTGCAATTTCTATTTTAACTTTAACAAAATTATCTGCATCAGTGTTTATGGTTAGTATAGGGTATTTTCTGATACTTGAGAGTGGCCTAAAAAAATATTCTGTTCTTCGGCTGTTACTGTGTTATGAATAGGCGCTCGATTATTTTGCCAATTGCTATTATTTCTATTTGATTGTACGTACTGGTTTCTGTTGGAATAATTTTGTCGATTTGCATGCTGATTTCTGTTGTTGTTAGTGTTATTGTTGTTATATCTGAAGTTATTATTATTTCTGTTGTTGTTCTGTCCATATCTTGCGGGTGGGAACCTGGGTGGGATTTGTGTCTGATATCTATTATTATTTGAGAATTTGTTGAATTTGTTCCTTCCTTGGTAGTTGTTTCCATACCCTCTATTGTTCCTGGTAGCGTTTGAATATAGGATCTTTGTCTGATCATTCTTTCCTTTTTCGTTCTATCTTCTAGCTCCAACTTTACAGCTTGCTCTATTGCTTCATGCAAGGTTTCGAATTTACTTGATCTCATTATAATTTTGGTCTCGCCATCTTTAAGTCCATAACTCAATGCACTGATTCCTGATTTAGTTGCCTTTTTCTAGCTACGTCTGGCGCTATCTCTTCTGCAATGTATGCCTCTTCTAGTTGTTGCGTTAATTTTTCAATAACGCTTCCAAAATCTTCTATCGTTCCAGTCTGTTTAGTATTGTCCATTTTTGATACTACGATCTCTGATGGTACCTTTATGCTGCACCTGTCTTGTAATTTGCTAACTATATCTTCAATTGAAGTTGGGGCTTCCCCTACTACAATTCGTGCTTTTCCTGTTAGACGTCCTAGTACCAGTTGTATTACTGTTTCTTTATTTTCTGGCTTTACTATTTTCTTTAATATATTTAAGTTTGACACCACACCTTTCAAATCCTTCTCATTACCATCATACTTTGATATGAGAGAAGTGGTGATTTTAATCAATTCCATAATGTCAAATTGGTTCTCTGATAATGTCGTATTTAACGAATCTGGATGTCTCTCGAAGTGTATTTTTATGCACTTATTTATTTCGTAGTATACGTATCTACTCTTCTTAACTAGCTTTGTTAATATTTCATCTTTAATAGACGATTCGTGCTTTCGTAGGAGTTCTTGTATTTCGTCGTATATTTCCTTAGTATTATCCCTTAATGTTGTTAACGCGCAAAGCCTATAACATCTGTTCAGCTGTTTCACCTGATCATAAATTCTATCTAATATTTCTATTTTCTCGAATAGTTTTTGCATATTTATGCAGCCTCATCAGTAAAATTGCATATTTACGGTTGGGAGACTTGTCATTCTCGTCTGCCGATCCAGATTAGGCAGTGATCTCGCCTTGTCTTTTCGTCTTCCACGTTGGGAACGGTTGTTCCATTCAATCACACTAGTCACATCTCGTATACCGTAGTCTCGTCATTCATTCTATCACCTTTCAAATGAACATCACTTCTACATAGGTATTGCTTATGGTTTCACTGCACTGCTTCTCATTACTCATGACATCATTATTTCCGTTTACTTTAGTTTTGGGGTCGATGCGATGTTCCTCACTTCAAGGTAGCTCTAATTTGCAAACTGATCGCTTAAGGGTTTATTCATAATGTTGTTGCATTTTTGCACGTTGAGGAAGGTTGTCAAAACACTTTTTTTACATAATTGCTTTATATCACACTTTTTTCGCCCTTCAAACGGTTCATCACTTATATTTTCGATGAGTTGTCATTTTGTACACCACACTGTGTTTGCTTTTGGTCGCTCATTCATAGCGATTGTTTTTTTTTTATATGGGTCACTTGTGCCAGCTGCGTTGTTCAATACAAATTTGCACATTTGACACTTTTATCCGTCGTATACCGGTTATGGTCAAAAACGCACTTTTTTTTTTACACTATTTGATGCGTTAGCACGACACTGCTGTACGTTACCGTTGTACGTATCACAAATAATTTGTTTATACTTCTGCCCGCCGATTGCAGATTAAGGTCACGGTCGCCATGTAATGTGTTTGATGACTGTTACGGTTGCCATGTGGTATGTTTTGGGATAGTCACGGTATATTCGATTTTGGGACGGTTGCTATGTAGTAACTTTGAACTCGCGTTGGTCAGGGTGGCCTTCGTCATCGTTTGCCGAATTAAGTAGAACTGAGGTGGATACTGTTTCGAAGCGGACGTTCGACACTTGATCGTCCAGGCGATCATAGAAACCTTTAGGAGGATTCCCTTACTGGAAACGTTGGAGTTTAGAGGCCTTACCTTGGGCAGGGGGACATATCTAAACTCTTTAAATGAGAACTCGATAGATGTAGGATGAGCATAGTCCTATCCTGACAGTCCGAACGAATCTGACCTGCCATGATCGGAGTTGGTTTTATTTATACTCAAAAGAAGTTAGGGTTCCTCGGGTTAATAAGGGTTCTCTCACATGTGGTTCCGGGTTGTATGTTGGAAAGTTATTGTTTTCACTAAGCTAGTTACGTTTGTCTTTTGTTGACAAGAATGATGGTTCTTGTCACTAAGTTCCTGTTTTGGGTTTAATGCTTATACTGTTCCTGCTTTGGGTTATAATGCATAAAATGTTCCTGCTTTGGGTTATAATGCATAAACTGTTCCTGCTTATGTTGTACGTTTCGGTTGGTTCTGTTAAGTGTGTCACAATTGTTTTATATGAACGGTGTGGCTTGAGCTCTTCCGGGTGTGTATGGTAGGATCTGATTTGCTGAGTGTTTTATAATGGATGTGTTACAATGGTGTGATTTGGCTTTCCAAAGTGTGTTACTATGTGTCTATGGCTGATAGTGTGTATTACAATATGTTCTGTATAGCAGATATGCTACACCCTATACGAAGGGATTCCGGTATTTTTCCAGCTTCCACGCATATCAGGAAAGGGTTCGTTGGTTGTATTTCGTCATTCACCTTTCGGGTGAATCGTCGGACTTGCTTGACGTTTTGGCTTTCCATGTTCAGCAAATTTCTTCGTCTTCAGTCCTTTCAGCTCCGGGGCGAATATTACGCATTGGACTGTGTTCAGCGTAGCGTGAGGGGTGATGGAAACTTTCGTACCGTCGATGAGAAGCGTGATGCTTTGCATTTTTGAGTACTGCGCAAGGTTTCGGGTTTTGATGAGATATGTCTGCCCGAATTCCATCGAGTGGCTGCTTTCGGTAAGCTCTCCAACTACGTTGGTGCTCTTTGAAATGATCCATGGGTTTTGCGGGAGCTTAAAGCCTTTCAACAGCTCGAGAACGAGGAACTTCATGTCCCCAAACTCGTTATTATAGTCCATCCATGGTGGTAGTGATCGAGCTCTCTGGGGAGGCTCGGGCGGAAGTGCATCCCGTACAGGATGCGAGGGTCCCGGCATTTTGCCGGGTTGGTTAGTATTATTTAGTTCAATGCAATGTATATAGTGTATATAAGGTTTAAACGATCTCATGAAATGAATGAAATAAGGTAAATAAATGTTCCTGAAATGCGAAAGTTCAAATAATCTTAAGACTAATATTACAATTTCGGAATAGTAAAGTAAAAGAATTTTAATTTCAAGACAAATAAGATAATTTCTCTCGTTACTCTCCCGAGTAGCGGGGTAAAATGGAACGAAAACACCGGCTTCACTGCTTACGCTGCGACGTTTTTGGCGCCAAAGCGCTGTGCTCGTCGCACGGTTCCAAACTGTGTCGTGTGTGCGTGTGTATGTGTCACTCTACTGAACAATATTAACGCGGCCAGCTGGCACGTGTGGTTTTCTCTCCCGAGATACACACACAAAAAGTAACGGATATTTTCACTTCTTGCCAACGTTCTCTCCCGAGACCGTTGGCTAGACACTGGAGTTGAACAAAAACTTTCTAACCTTGAACCTCTTTCGGTTAGAAGACGCAATGCCACAGTGCTCTTTCATCGCTGGATTGCTAAATGGCTCTATCGACTCATCGCCTTTGTTGCATCGAGTCGATATCTATGCACCATCCCGAACACTTAGGTCTAGAGAAACTCTACGGCTCGCTCAACCCCGTTCCAGTGCTGGTCGGTCTGACCCTATGTTCGCGCATGTCGCTGTCTTCAACACTGTCTCGGATTGCTTCGACTTCGAGATCTCAACTCAGTGCTTCAAGGAACGTCTCCGGCTTTTGCCGGGCCGCAGTGAATTGCGATGAAATCTTATTTTTTGCTATGTATTTTTTTTTCTCAATTGAACTGTTACATCTTAACTAGGTTATACGTACGCCCGTTGAAGATTAAATAAATAATAATAATAATAATAAATAAAAACACGTCCGTCCGGGTTAACCGCTCGCACAAGAATGATGTCTTTACGGAATGATGATGAAAGAATGAAGCGCCACACGGTTTGGCTCTCCTTTTATACTGCCGCAAAACGCTGCCGGCACTCAAAACTCAGTAAGTAGCGCACCACAAATGAGAGTATAAAAGGCAAAAAATCGGCGATTGCAGATCAGTACGCCTCGAACTGTTGGCGATGACACACTTAGCACACGCAAAAAAAACCACACAATTTTTTTTCCAATTTTTATGTGCAGCGGTGTATGCGGACTTGTTCAGAATGACGCAGACAAGAATCAATAACCCTGCCAAAGTTCGACTGAGTTGCGGAAACTGGGTACGGCCGAGCACGATCGCTTTCTATCTTTATCCTGCCCCGTCGTCCGTCCGACTTCTCGTTCGAGGAAACGGTAGAGATAGAGAATAGAGAAGCTATCAGCGCTTTCGACGACCAGGAGACAGATGACCAGAAGCGGACAGAGGATCATTTGGTCTACGCATGTCGCATCAACAAATCTTCAGTGGATTCGAGCTTGGCAAGCTTAGCAAAGAAGATTTTAAAGTGTTGTGTTGTTTGTGTGCGGCTTGAGGGACGAGGACGAGCTGATCTGAGAACGCGACTCCTGGCTCGTATTTGAGGATCGACCTGTACAACCCTTCAGCAACTGTCCACCGAGTGTGTCACCGTTTGGAAAATTGAAGAAGGGACAGCGCGATGATCGAGGGGGCCGGAGCGCGTATTAGCTGTCAACACGAAAGGGATCGCCAACAACGACAGCATTTTTCCGGCTTAGCTAATCCTGAAACCCCGTGTTGGTTGTGCGGAGAACGTCATTGGATGCGAGATTGTACTTACCATACCCACCAATGTGAAATGTGCTCGTGTATCGGCCATAAAAGAGGGCCATTGCCAAAACAGCAGCTCGACGCACGTCAAAAAGCGTTTCACCAACTATAGATAAGAACGCAAATGCTTTCAGTAAACGTCAATAATGTGCAGCAGCAACGTAAATTCGCTGCCTATTGTTATAAACGGCACCCCAGTCCCATTGCGCTGGACACAGATCGGGACATAACCGTGATCGACCGAAAAAACCTGGCAGCGCATAGGTAGTCCTCAACTAGCTCCTTCATTGATAATAGCTCACACAGCATCGGGTTGCAAACCTCGCACTGGACGGGAATTTTAGGGGTATTGTTAGGTGGCTGACCAAACCAAGGAGGGTTAAAATTCAGTTACTCCAAGCACGTCTGCTTCTTCTAGGGCTGGATCTGATGTTGAAAGTTTCATGTGGTCAACTCCCATCGATCAATTTTGTTGCCAGCTGACAAAATCCAACAGCACACACGATCATGGCAAAAGAGATTTCCTCAGGTTTTCGGAGATACTGGGTTGTGCACGAGGCGAACGTTTCTTTTAAAGTGAGGAAAATTGTCGCCCAGTTTTTTCGCCCAAACGACAGTTGCTTACGCAGTACGCGAAGCAGTTGACCAAGAACTGGATCGTCTACAAACTATTGGGGTTATCACTCCGGTTAAGGCATCTGATTGGGCTGCTCCAATAGTAGTTGTCAAGAAAGCTAACGGTCAATCCGGATTAGTGGGCGATTATTCCACGCGGGTCTAAACGACGCTCTCGAACCTAATGATTACCCGCTAAACGTTACCGGAAGACATATTCGCAAAGCTTTCCAACTGCAAGTTCTTCAGCAAAATTGATTTATCTGATGCCTTTCTTCAAATTGAGATCGACCCGCAATACCGTCCATTACACCATCAATACGCACCGAGGGCTGTACCTTTACAATCGCTTGCCACCGGGGGTATAAAGATCGCACCAGCAGCCTTCAAATGGTAATCGATAAAATGCTAGCTGGCCTAAAGAATGTATCAGGTTACCTCGACGACATCATTGTGGGTGGCACATCAGAAGCAGAGCACGATGCGATCTTGGCAGACACGCTTGTGCGGATTCAGGATTAACGGATTCACTATCCGTGCCTGACAAATGTGCTTTTCGTATGCCTCAGATCACCTACCTGGGGCACGTAATAGATAGTAGCGGACTACGCCCCGATCCGGCAAAAGTTGCACTTATACGAAATCTGCCAGAACCAACAGACGTTACAGAACGAGATCCTTTCTAGGTGCTATTAATTTCTATGGTCGTTTATTCCTAACATGCGAAAGCTGAGATATCCATTAGATCAGCTCCTCAAGGCTAATGCTTCATTCGAGTGGACGCCAGATGCAAACGTGTTTTCCATGAGTTTAAATCTCTGTTAGCCAATGAACTACAGCTAGCTCACTATGACCGCAGTAAAAGATCGTGGTTTCGGCGTTCCCACCCCTCCATCCATCCTACCAATCCGTGTATCCCTTATCCTCCCCTCAGAGAGGAAGAGAAAAATAATCTAATATAATTGCAAAAGGATTCTAGTGCATGTGACGAAAGAGTCCATAAGGACCAAAGTCACTATAATTTCTTTGACAGACAGACAGACAGTGGTTTCGGCGGATGCATCTTCAATCGGCCTGGGGGCAACAATCAGTCATGTGTATCGGGGGAGGTTACAACGGAATTCAGCACGCTTCATACAAAGGCATACCTACACTTACGGCAAAACGTCTCCAGCGATTTGCCACTAACCCTTCTCGTTATGATTTCAGTATCGAGTACGTGCGCCACCGAAGATTTTGGTAATGCCGATGTGCTGTCACGGCTGATAAACACGCACACCAAGATTGCGTGATCGCAAGCTTGGAAGCGGCGACGTCAAATCGATCTTGGTAAACACACTAGATACAAACACTGTTAATCTTGTGGAGCTAGCAAAGGAAACAAAGACGTCCGTTATTACAGAAAGTCGAGCATTACGAAAAATACAACATATACTGCCGAACTGGCCAGATTCATGCTAGAAAAGAAGGCTTGTCAATCGTAGACGGATGTCTTCTTTTCAGTGAAAGGGTGGTAATACCGAGAGCACTACAGCAAAACGATGCCTTCATCAAGTGCATAACGGACATCCAGGGATCGTCAGAATGAAGGCTTGGCCCGCAGTTTTTACTATTGGCCATCTCTGGATGCAGACATCGCGGATGGGTAAAACATGTGATGCATGCCAAGCAGCTGCCAAATCACCGCCTCACGAACGAAACCCCATTTCTTGGCCCAAGTCTATGATTCCTTGGCAGAGAGGATACATGTAGACTACGCCGGCCCCATTGAAGTAGCATATTTTCTCATCGTGGTAGACGCATTCTCCCGCTGGCCCGAAGTAATTCGAACGAATAGCATCACATCTGTGACAACAATAGACATTCTACGTTGATATTCGCCCGTTTCGGAATGCCATACACGCTCGTTTCAGACATGATGAAACGCAATTCGTCAGTACGGAATTTAAGGAGTCTTGCATTCACAACGGTATTGACCATATCACAACAGCACCTTATCATCCACAGTCAAACAGGCAGGCTGAAAGATTCGTCGATACATTCAAGCGAGCTGTTAAAAAAATATCGGCGAATGGCACATCGATTAACGAAGCATTAGACACCTTCCTACTCACTTACAGAAGCACGAAATTCAGCGTTAGGTTTCGAACAAACATTGGATCTGCTACGCCCGATGCCTGACGAAGTACAATGGAGTGTGCTGAAACCAACCATCTGAGACAGTTTTGTTCGTTTTGATCCAGTCTACGCAAACGATATACGCGCAATGGATGGACCTGGTAGCTGCACAATTGTCAAACGCATCGGAACTGTAATGTACACCGTCCAGACGTTTGATAAGAGGATTATACGCAGCCACGTTAATCAGTTGCG
>NW_024428601.1:0-22646 GCF_017562075.2 Anopheles merus | reverse complement strand
GATTAACAGGAGCAGAGGCCCTAAGCGGTCACACGAATGTATCGAGCAAGAAGTTATATGAGGAATGCCAAACCAGAGAAGGTTTGTGAAGTAATTTACTTTTGAACGGGGCCCCACACGGCCGTTTTATTTGCGTACTGGCAGTGGCAGATCTAACGGTAGGCGGACTAGGCGGTCGCCTGGGCCCCGCCGGTTTAGAGGCCCGTAGATCGTCAGACAAGATCGGTTCTTATCCGCGCCATTCCCCGGATATCGAGAACTGACTATCCGTTAGCGTGATTTTAGTAATTTTAAAAGTCGTTTCAGCCCTGTCTACAGAATTGCTCGTTACGTCAAAGAAGAAGAAGAAAATTTGTACGGGAGGCTATGAGATTGCAGTGCGGCACGCGGCCTCGGTACGTGGGGGGATGGCGAAATCACCTGTACAACAAAGAGTGCAGGGAGGGTTAGCGAGCTGTGGGGTTTATCGGCCACGAGCTGCAAACAACCAAGTGGTCCATGGAGCGCTAGTATGTTGTCAGTGAGTGCACTAGGTAGTTCGGCAGGTGCCAATCCGACCCGTGGGGCAACGAGTTCAAGACGACACGAATGACTGGATGTTTACGGATGGTTCCGACAGAGAAGGATACAGCAAGATCCGATCCTCGGAGCTCACGTGGCCGCTTAGTTTGCGTACTGGCTAATCCGCCCCTGCCCCCACCTCACTATTGTTTGCCTTAAGGCTTACGGCAAATACAGTTACTTTTGTTTTCTAAACTATGCTAGCATTATTGAACAGCAATACGAAAGAAAAGGAATGAGAAGGAAAGAAGGGGAAAGGGAGTACATAAAAGGGGGGCTAACAAGAGCGGACGGAGCGGAGGAGCAGGAAGGGTGATAGTCGAAGAGAGTGAGATGAGAAGATGAAGGCGAGGATTGCGTGTAGCAGCGTTCATTGTTCCCAAGCGACGATGGATTCTAACAATGGGGGACGAGAGCGAGCGAACTGGAGGAAGCATACAGGAACGGGGAGGACAAACAGGAAGGGATCAACAAGCATTTTTGAAAATCGATGTTCTTATTTCTGTATTTTCCACATTGTCCATATCAAATTTATGAGCTGCGGATCGTACAAAGCTGCTTCATCTTTTTTAATTGAAACAGTAACCATTGCTTTTTCTGCCTGCCTCAGCCACTCCTTTCTCTTCTCCGCGCAACGACCTACGCGGTCATGCCGGATAATAAAACGTTGCTACGAGAAACGGTCCATACGAGGCTTGAACCATGGCGAGCAGGTTGCTAAGTCATGCGAGTTGACGTGACCGAGTAATTGGTGTACCCCTAGCGAGATAGGCAGTTCTGGCCACTAGGATCAAACGGGGCTGAACGCAGGACGGTCATGTTGTTGTGTTCGGGCAGCACTACAACGAGGGGCAGCCGAATCCAGCCAAGCCACCACATAGAATGCGGGGACGCGTGGAGCAGCTTGGCGCGTGAAAGGACCGGCTGCATCACCGGCATTTGAGGCTCCCCGGGGGCCGGATGCCACAACCAATCCCCGAGCGCAGCCGCACGCGCCATCGACCAGCATAAGCGCCAACAATAAACGTCACGTACGCATGCTGTGTCAATGGCGAGTTCAGCGACGGGCCGAACACAAACTATCTATGCCACCGCCAGACAGCGAACTGACCGCGCCGCTCCATCCGCAACGATAATGCGTCTCCAAAAAAGGCGAGAGAAGGAGCAAGCCAGAAAACGCGAGCGAGCGTTGCATGCGTCAGCCAGCCGGGGGCGGATCGCTCTCGCTTACAGCATCGAGCGAGAGGCAGGGGAGACGTTCCTTTCTCTCTTCCGAACAGTAGACCCCGGTAATAAAGAAGAAGACAATACAACATGCATCCTTACTTGTAACCCCATTGGTAGAGAAGGAAGGAGGGAGGAGAGGGAGGGGGACGAGGGACGATGGGGTTTGTGCATTATTGAAAAAAAAATAAATTTAAGGACAATATGTGTTCAATGATCCCATCCCTCATTTGAACACTTGACTTTCCGTTAAGTTTAACTAAGCATTGGTTGGCTTCACATGTGCGTACTACTGTATTGCTAATTGTCCTTGGATTGATTCTTTTTTTTGCACAAGCGCAACTAACTGCCACTAACAAAACAATATAAAACCCGTACGAAGCATGCATTCAATCGATCCGGCAAATAGCTCCAACGGTAGATCGATTCATACATCCACAGACAACTTGCGCGGTTATCAAATCCGGATTCGAACGACGGCTGCAGGCAACGCGCAATGCATCAGCAGCCAAAAAAAACGGGAAGGAAAAAAAACAATAACCCCACGTCAAAGCGCGCTCACACAGGGTCAAGCTTCGCCAATAGCCGCTGGGAGAAAGAGGGGAATGAAGGAGGCGATGCGAAGCGACGTCACACAAATCAACTGTGATCTGGTAGAACGGGATAAAGAAGACAGCAGACAAGCGCTATCACTCCAACCACTAGCAGCATATGAACAGCTGGTGTGATCGCCACAACCGACAAGCAAGGAGTAAGGGGGAGAGCAAGAATCATCTTTTTCTAGCCATCTATAAAATTTATTTTTGTGGCTGCTATTCTATACAACAACCCAAAACAGCAAAACCACCCATAATTTGATGTTTTTCGCCCGTGAAATCTATTTCAAAATTTCGCTTGGTCGAGTAAACTATTTAACTCGACGTAGACTCGACGTCCAGTCGACGTTCACTCGACGTCTACTCGACGTCGTAGATTTTATAGCAAACGGCGGATTTTGCGGGTTGGGTAGATGGCAACAAAACTCAACATCAGATTTCAAGGCCATTGAAATCGTGCAAGATGGCTTCATTTGGATGAAACATGGCCGTAACAACGATAATAGATGCAAACAAAACTCAACATCAAATTTCAAGGCCATTGAAATAGTGCAAGATGGCTTCATTTGGATGACACATGGCCGTAACAACGATAATAGATGGCAACAAAAACTCAACATCAGATTTCAGCCATTGAAATAGTGCAAGATGGCTTAGGATGAAATGGATAACCAACGTTGGCCGTAACAACGATAATAGATGGCAACAAAACTCAACATCAGATTTCAAGGCCATTGAAATAGTGCAAGATGGCTTGATTTGGATGAAAACAATGGCCGTAACAACGATAATAGATGGGCAACAAAAATCAACATCAGATTTCAAGGCCTTGAAATAGTGCAAGATGGCTTCATTTGGATGATGAAACATGGCCGTAACAACGATAATAGATGGCAACAAAACTCAACATCAAATTTTCAAGGCCCATGAAATAGTGCAAGATGGCTCATTTGGATGAAACATGGCCGTAATAACGATAATAGATGGCAACAAATTCAACATCAAATTTCAAGGCCATTGAAATAGTGCAAGATGGCTTCATTTGGATGAAACATGGCCGTAACAACGATAATAGATGGCAACAAAACTCAACATCAAATTTCAAGGCCATTGAAATAGTGCAGATGGCTTCATTTGGAGACACATGGCCGTAAACAACGATAATAGATGGCAACAAAACTCAACATCAGATTTCAAGGCCATGCAATTGTCGCTGACGACAATTTAGGCTTAAAAAACAAAGCGTTGCTAGGTCAATAAATGCTGACTAGCTACGTTATGCAACGCGCCAGCGATGCGCGCTGGTTAACGATTAAATGGAAAATAGGCTAAGAAGAATAGACTAAGAAAAATATGCTGATCGACGACGGTCAGCATTTTTAGAGTATAAAATCAATTGAATAAACTAATGAATCGATTATTTGCCAAGAACCAGTTGGTGCGTTATTATTGTGCTTAAGTCGGCGTGTACTGTGCCTGTCTTAAGCTGCTGCTCCGAAAGACACTTTCGTGTGCGCGACAAATGGTGGCTCCAGAGAGGACGCATCAACCAACGGTTCGGCAAGTAGTCAAATAAATCGGGAAATAAAAACCCGAAGTAGTAACAAGCCCGTAGAGGCGTGAATAGAACCCACAGCAACCCAAGCAGGGTTGTGATAGTGAAACAACGGCGACGGACGACGATCCGGCGTAGCCGATATACGACAGCCAGCCCAGGAAGAAGGGCCACGCACCAGTTGCCGACGAAGCAAAACCCGAGAAGCGCCTCGGCGGTGAGTGAGTGCAAAATAACTGTAAGTGCAACGACACAACAGTGAATAGAACGCGGTCATTACCGCTAGTGAAGTGACGCAATCGAAAGTGAACTCGATACTGCCAACGTATGAGGCAAATGCTGAACTAGTGAAAAGGTGACCAATACGTGTACGCCGCGAGCTTCGAAAGGCATCCGTTCTCGCAACACAACATGACACCGTCAGTTTAGCGCCAGTTGAAAAAAAAAAACAGTTATCGTAAAACGCGTGCGTCGCAAGTATCGGACGTTAACTCCGACGAAACGTGATTATAAAAGTCTGCATAACGAAACACGTGTGCCGCGAGCTAAATATTGCATAAGGCATCCGACGCAGTGCAACGTAGGAAGAGCAAATTGATGAAATTAATTGTGACGAGTGTATCCATCGTGTGTATGACCGTCGTGTGTATGACCGCCGACCACCGCTAAGAAAACATCGTTCGGTGAGTCAACCATCGTTCTCGGTTTGAGGGCAACCGGCACGTAATACAGAAGACGTCGTATTTGATCCTGAGAAGACCAACAAGCAGCAGTGAAGACATCACTCCCGATCCAGCCGTCCCTGACCAGCCGAATAGGAGTTGACTCTGCTGAAGCGGATCTGAACCAGGGTGAGTTCAAGATGGAATATGATTTTAAAAAGAATCCGAATGGGCACTGCAAATTATGCACGAACCCAGATGAGATAGGGAAACTGATAACTTGTATTGATTGCGACAGGTGGTTTCATTTGTCATGCTTAGATTATAAAATCACCTGTTAAAGATTTTTATGCAAAAAGTGTAAAGATAGGGAAGTTGAACGGCAGGAATATAGGTCAGCACTAATGCAAACGCAAAAACTGCTGAAAGAAAAAATGACAAATGAAGAAGAAAAAGAAAAAGAAAAAGTAAGAATAGAAGAAGAGCTAAAACGGCTACAAGAAGAGATACAAAACAAAAAATCAGAAGAGGTCAATGAAAAACCAATGACAAGTTTAGACGTAAAACTGTTAACTCAGAGTTTAGACAAAATGGTTCAATCGTTGTGTTCTAAGGACTCGAAAGTAACACTTTCAAAGCTTCCAGATTTCGATGGAAGCTATAAATGCTGGCCTCAATTTAAACAAGCCTACGAAGAAACTTCCCGAGCCTGTAAGTTTTCAAATTTAGAAAACATGAATAGGCTGCAAAGGCATCTGAAAGGCGAAGCACTTCGTGCGGTTAGCGGGTTAATGCTTAACCCAGAAAACGTTCCGCTTGTATTAAACAGGCTCGACAAAATGTTTGGAAATGCTGAAAGCATTTACAAGTCTTTACTGTTAGAATACTAGCAGAAAGCACATAACGACAGATAATCCCTCAGCATTTTAGAATTTTCCAACGCTTTGCGCAATCTCATTGATAACATGGTGTGTTGAAACAAGAAGGTTTTTTGAATGATCAGAGGCTGCTAAACGATTTGACATCAAGTTTTCAACCGAACTTCGGAACGAATGGTTGAAACACACAATAAGTAGGAAACAAGATAATAAGA
The DNA here is from genome assembly GCF_017562075.2 of Anopheles merus. Taxonomy (NCBI): domain Eukaryota; kingdom Metazoa; phylum Arthropoda; class Insecta; order Diptera; family Culicidae; genus Anopheles; species Anopheles merus. Next base: position 16,955 of record NW_024428601.1, on the reverse strand, counting down.
ATCTTACGCTAGAAGACCTAGCAGAATGGCTGAAACCCTCTGAAGAACTGGCCATTATACTGGCCGCGAACGAAGGAGTAGCCAAACAAGAAAGGTCGAACCGTCAAAACATGCAGCATCGTCATAAAGGGCCAGAAAAGGAAACGATATGTCTAATTTGTGGATTTCTTCATGAAACCACTCGTTGCCGACAATTGAACGGTTAAGACGCCCGATGAAAAATTATCTCTTTTCATTCGGCATAGAATTTGCACCAATTGCTGCAAGTACAGCAACCATAACGCCCAAAACTGTCGCCTACCACCACAATGTAATGTATACGGTTGCGGCAAAAGGCATCATAGTATGTTTCATAAAAGAAATCTGGTAGAAGGGCACCAGACAAATGGTGGCTCCAGAGAGGAATTGCGCAATCAAGAGGGAATTGCGGTTAAAGGTTCAAACAGAATTCTTTTGGACCGATTCAAAAACAGTTCTAGCTTGGCTTAACTCAGAGCCTAGAACATATAATCAGTTCGTAGCCCTGAGAATCGGAGAAATTTTGGAGTTCAACTCTCCGAAGCAGTGGAACTGGGTAGCATCTGCAGAAAACCCTGCTGACGAAGCTACAAAAACTTGTAAGAAAAAGTCAATATGGTTAAATGGTCCCGACTTTCTCAAAAATTTAGAAATAAAAACACTAACACCAGACATTCCGGACACATTTGAAGACCGGAAAAGGGTAAACACTTCGAGAACAGTGGAAAGAATAGATTATGACGCCATTTCCGTCGAATGGTGTTCCAACTGGCACCGTCTAAAACGATCGGTAGCGTACGCACTAAAGTACTTGGATTGGTAAGGCTAAATCCCTGTCATTTTCGACAGCAATCGATAAAGCTACCCTTGACTTAGCTGAGCGCCACTTAATAAAAAAGGCTCAATGGGAAAGTTTTCAAACGGAGATGATACAACTCTCATTGAAGAACCCGATTAATGGCAGCAGTAAAGTTAGGTGCCTGTGCCCTATGTTGGACCAAGATGGGATCATGCGTTCTAGAGGAAGACTTGAACACGTTAAATTTCTTCAATTAACGCACGTAGCCCTATTGTCCTACCAAAAGGGCATCACATTACAAACCTTATTCTACAACATTATCATGAGAGGTACTACCACCAGAAGAGCGAATCAGTGATGGTTGCAGTTCGTCAAAAATTCTGGGTGATAGATCTCAGAAGCAGTCTTAAGCACGTAATAAACAAATGTCAATACTGCAAAAACGCACGAGCTAAACCAATCCCACCAATAATGGCACCACTGCCAACATGTAGAACAGCAGTGTTTAAAAAACCATTTACGCATTGTGGAGTAGATTACTTCGGCCCCCTATTCGTTACGATAGGCAGACGGTCAGAAAAAAGGTGGGGTGTTATATTTACGTGTTTAACCACAAGAGCAATCCATATAGAAATAGCCATTGATCTAACGGCAAGCACCTTTATTGTTTGCTTAAAAATTGCAATACAGAAGAGGAAAGTATCTTTCCTATACAGCGATAATGGGACCAACTTTGTCGGAGCCGACAATGAGATGAAACAAATAAGATATCGATGTGCCTCAGAAGGCATAGAATGGATCTTAAACCACCAGGCGCCCCTCATTTTGGAGGTGCGTGGGAGCGAATGGTTGGAGAAATCAAGAGTCTGCTTCCCATGGCTGAGAGTTATAAAGAACACGTTCTCAGATCAATACTAACTGAGATAGAGTTCCTAACAAATAATCGACCATTGACTCACTTAACACTAGAACGAGAAGATGACGAGCCCCTAACTCCAGCTCATTTCTTGCTAGGTTGTTCCGGCGAGGCAGAGCCGAATATCTCAGATATCACCAAAACAGAATTGGTACGGTCCGATTGGAAAAGGGCCCAGGCAATCACACAACAATATTGGCGACGGTGGATAGCTGAGTATCTCCCAAAGCTTTCTAAACGAGAGAAGTGGACTCAACCGGCCAAACCATTACAAATAGGCGATATTGTCACGTTTCCCGATGAACAAAGGAAAGGAAAATGGTTTAAAGGCCGAATCTGCGAGCTGGTAACTGGCGTAGACGGACAGACTCGTTCAGCACGAATCAAAGTAGGTAATAATTAGTTAACAGGCCAACTGTAAAACTAGCAGTACTCGAGGTAAAACGAGATCAAACATTTTCAAATTGGGGAAAAAGGAAAGAAACAAATCTTAACGTTATAAAAGCTAAAGCAGAAGAACTAGCAAGTCAAATACCAAAAAGGAAAAAGCTCAAAATTAGGCCCGTATCATGGAGCTCATCCTTAAAATAACAATATACATAGCCGCACTGTTTAGAGTCGAATGCTTATCGATCGTACCTATCCCTGAACCAGGAATATATTTGATCATATTGGGACACTCTATTAAAAAAGGAGCATGGGAAACGACATTCCATACGGGGACACGTCCGGAAAATGATACGGATACGTTACAAACGTTGAAAAAACACTTAACCATAGTATTGAACTCCGTTAATAGTACGGACTCTGAACTCTCGGATCTAAAAGTTACACTTCAGCACGAATGCAACCATGCAATTCAACTAATCCAAGGAATAAGTCACAAAAGGACAAAACGCTCCCGGGAATATTTGGTATACTAAAAGATTTCATGTTCGGGGAGACGACATAGACGAGCAATTAGCAGCCTTCAGAGCAGCAGAGGATACAAAAATTACACATGTGTCCGAACGTTTGACCCAAACAAATAAAAAACACAATGAGTTAACAGAAAATTTACGTCACCGAATAGACAAACTCTATGATGGTATAGATGTTCTCAGCAAGGAATTTAAGCATAACAAAAATGAAGTTCTAACAAAGTATATACAAGAAACGATCATGCTTACAACCGCTCTAGTACAAGACATGATAAATAAGTATCACGAAATAGATTCAACCAATTATATTTAGAGGACGAAGAGATGTTAAAACAAACTATACGAAGAAAGATGGCAAGTCATTATAACGTTTTAGAATACTCGGAAATAACCAATAGGAGAATAGAAGAGGGTGAAATAGTCTTTTCTATCAAAACATAATTGTATCGATAGAAAATTACGAGATGTTTAAAGTCATAGCCGTTCCAAACTTTGCCAATCATACGATTTTAGACATACATGAAAAAATAATAGCCATCAACGAAACTAGTTACTCATACCCGAAGGAAATTTTTAAACTGAACGAATCGCACTACATATCTTCTGAGAAAATAATACAACGAGAACCAGACTGCATAGCATCAGCATTACTACACACAGAAAGTGGTACCAGATGTAGTTCAAAGGAAATAGGGCCAGAAGTCACTGAATTTATACAACTTACAAATCCAAACAGAATTCTGTTCTTCTCTACCAACCCTGATAAGATATTACTAAAATGTAACAAAAACTCACTACCCCAAGCTGCTCAATCGGAATCATAACCTTGTCACTAGACTGTAGCATTTTGACGAGCAAGTTCGAAATACAACCGACGATGCTAATAAAATCTGAGCAAGTTAGAGCATATTTTAAACCCATGTTAAATTTAAGCATATCAAAAGAAGATAAGTCTAACGAAGTAGAATCGGTAACTAGTAACTATGTACTTTTCTCAATAACCATACTAAGTGTTTCTATTACGGTCATCTTGGTTTCCGCGATGTTAATCAAGAAATATCTAAAACAAAATATTGGTCCTCCTCCATGCAGGCCACCCACTTTAAACCTAGAATTGTAACTCCCTACGAGGACTTACGGGGGAGGGATGTCGCTGACGACAATTTAGGCTTAAAAAACAAAGCGTTGCTAGGTCAATAAATGCTGACTAGCTACGTTATGCAACGCGCCAGCGATGCGCGCTGGTTTAACGATTAAATGGAAAATAGGCTAAGAAGAATAGACTAAGAAAAATATGCTGATCGACGACGGTCAGCATTTTTAGAGTATAAAATCAATTGAATAAACTAATGAATCGATTATTTGCCAAGAACCAGTTGGTGCGTATTATTGTGCTTAAGTCGGCGTGTACTGTGCCTGTCTTAAGCTGCTGCTCCGAAAGACACTTTCGTGGCGCGCCACAAATAGTGCAAGATGGCTTCATATGGATGAAACATGGGCCGTAACAACGATAATAGATGGCAACAAAACTCAACATCAGATTTCAAGGCCATTGAAATCGTGCAAGATGGCTTCATTTGGATGAAACATGGCCGTAACAACGATAATAGATGGCAACAAAACTCAACATCAAATTTCAAGGCCATTGAAATAGTGCAAGATGGCTTCATTTGGATGACACATGGCCGTAACAACGATAATAGATGGCAACAAAACTCAACATCAAATTTCAAGGCCATTGAAATAGTGCAAGATGGCTTCATTGGATGAAACATGGCCGTAACAACAATAATAGATGGCAACAAAACTCAACATCAGATTTCAAGGCCATTGAAATAGTGCAAGATGGCTTCATTTGGATGACACATGGCCGTAACAACGATAATAGATGGCAACAAAACTCAACATCAGATTTCAAGGCCATTGAAATAGTGCAAGATGGCTTCATTTGGATGACACATGGCCGTAACAACGATAATAGATGGCAACAAAACTCAACATCAGATTTCAAGGCCATTCAAATAGTGCAAGATGGCTTCATTGGATGAAACATGGCCGTAACAACGATAATAGATGGCAACAAAACTCAACATCAGATTTCAAGGCCATTCAAATAGTGCAAGATGGCTTCATTTGGATGAAACATGGCCGTAACAACGATAATAGATGGCAACAAAACTCAACATCAGATTTCAAGGCCATTGAAATAGTGCAAGATGGCTTCATTTGGATGAAACATGGCCGTAACAACGATAATAGATGGCAACAAAACTCAACATCAAATTTCAAGGCCATTGAAATAGTGCAAGATGGCTTCATTTGGATGAAACACGGCCGTAAAACGATAATAGATGGCAACAAAATTCAACATCAAATTTCAAGGCCATTGAAATAGTGCAAGATGGCTTCATTGGATGAAACATGGCCGTAACAACGATAATAGATGGCAACAAAACTCAACATCAAATTTCAAGGCCATTGAAATAGTGCAAGATGGCTTCATTTGGATGAAACATGGCCGTAACAACGATAATAGATGGCAACAAAACTCAACATCAGATTTCAAGGCCATTCAAATAGTGCAAGATGGCTTCATATGGATGAAACATGGCGTAACAACGATAATAGATGGCAACAAAACTCAACATCAGATTTCAAGGCCATTGAAATAGTGCAAGATGGCTTCATTTGGATGAAACATGGCCGTAACAACGATAATAGATGGCAACAAAACTCAACATCAGATTTCAAGGCCATTCAAATAGTGCAAGATGGCTTCATATGGATGAAACATGGCCGTAACAACGATAATAGATGGCAACAAAACTCAACATCAAATTTCAAGGCCATTGAAATAGTGCAAGATGGCTTCATTTGGATGAAACATGGCCGTAACAACGATAATAGATGGCAACAAAACTCAACATCAAATTTCAAGGCCATTGAAATAGTGCAAGATGGCTTCATTTGGATGAAACATGGCCGTAACAACGATAATAGATGGCAACAAAACTCAACATCAAATTTCAAGGCCATTGAAATAGGCAAGATGGCTTCATTTGGATGAAACATGGCAGGCCGTAACAACGATAATAGATGGCAACAAAACTCAACATCAAATTTCAAGGCCATTGAAATAGTGCAAGATGGCTTCATTGGATGAAACATGGCCGTAACAATGATAATAGATGGCAACAAAACTCAACATCAAATTTCAAGGCCATTGAAATAGTGCAAGATGGCTTCATTTGGATGACACATGGCCGTAACAACGATAATAGATGGCAACAAAACTCAACATCAGATTTCAAGGCCATTCAAATAGTGCAAGATGGCTTCATTGGATGAAACATGGCCGTAACAACGATAATAGATGGCAACAAAACTCAACATCAGATTTCAAGGCCATTGAAATAGTGCAAGATGGCTTCATTTGGATGAAACATGGCCGTAACAACGATAATAGATGGCAACAAAACTCAACATCAGATTTCAAGGCCATTGAAATAGTGCAAGATGGCTTCATATGGATGAAACATGGCCGTAACAACGATAATAGATGGCAACAAAACTCAACATCAAATTTCAAGGCCATTGAAATAGTGCAAGATGGCTTCATTTGGATGAAACACGGCCGTAAAACGATAATAGATGGCAACAAAATTCAATATCAAATTTCAAGGCCATTGAAATAGTGCAAGATGGCTTCATTTGGATGAAACATGGCCGTAACAACGATAATAGATGGCAACAAAACTCAACATCAAATTTCAAGGCCATTGAAATAGTGCAAGATGGCTTCATTTGGATGAAACATGGCCGTAACAACGATAATAGATGGCAACAAAACTCAACATCAGATTTCAAGGCCATTCAAATAGTGCAAGATGGCTTCATATGGATGAAACATGGCCGTAACAACGATAATAGATGGCAACAAAACTCAACATCAGATTTCAAGGCCATTGAAATAGTGCAAGATGGCTTCATTTGGATGACACATGGCCGTAACAACGATAATAGATGGCAACAAAACTCAACATCAGATTTCAAGGCCATTCAAATAGTGCAAGATGGCTTCATTTGGATGAAACATGGCCGTAACAACGATAATAGATGGCAACAAAACTCAACATCAAATTTCAAGGCCATTGAAATAGTGCAAGATGGCTTCATTTGGATGAACACATGGCCGTAACAACGATAATAGATGGCAACAAAACTCAACATCAAATTTCAAGGCCATTGAAATAGTGCAAGATGGCTTCATTGGATGGAACATGGCCGTAACAACGATAATAGATGGCAACAAAACTCAACATCAGATTTCAAGGCCATTGAAATAGTGCAAGATGGCTTCATTTGGATGAAACATGGCCGTAACAACGATAATAGATGGCAACAAAACTCAACATCAAATTTCAAGGCCATTGAAATAGTGCAAGATGGCTTCATTTGGATGAAACATGGCCGTAACAACGATAATAGATGGCAACAAAACTCAACATCAAATTTCAAGGCCATTGAAATAGTGCAAGATGGCTTCATTTGGATGAAACATGGCCGTAACAACGATAATAGATGGCAACAAAACTCAACATCAGATTTCAAGGCCATTCAAATAGTGCAAGATGGCTTCATTGGATGAAACATGGCCGTAACAACGATAATAGATGGCAACAAAACTCAACATCAGATTTCAAGGCCATTGAAATAGTGCAAGATGGCTTCATTTGGATGAAACATGGCCGTAACAACGATAATAGATGGCAACAAAACTCAACATCAGATTTCAAGGCCATTGAAATAGTGCAAGATGGCTTCATATGGATGAAACATGGCCGTAACAACGATAATAGATGGCAACAAAACTCAACATCAAATTTCAAGGCCATTGAAATAGTGCAAGATGGCTTCATTGGATGACACATGGCCGTAACAACGATAATAGATGGCAACAAAACTCAACATCAGATTTCAAGGCCATTCAAATAGTGCAAGATGGCTTCATATGGATGAAACATGGCCGTAACAACGATAATAGATGGCAACAAAACTCAACATCAAATTTCAAGGCCATTGAAATAGTGCAAGATGGCTTCATTTGGATGACACATGGCCGTAACAACGATAATAGATGGCAACAAAACTCAACATCAGATTTCAAGGCCATTCAAATAGTGCAAGATGGCTTCATATGGATGAAACATGGCCGTAACAACGATAATAGATGGCAACAAAACTCAACATCAGATTTCAAGGCCATTGAAATAGTGCAAGATGGCTTCATTTGGATGAAACATGGGCCGTAACAACGATAATAGATGGCAACAAAACTCAACATCAAATTTCAAGGCCATTGAAATAGTGCAAGATGGCTTCATATGGATGAAACATGGCCGTAACAACGATAATAGATGGCAACAAAACTCAACATCAGATTTCAAGGCCATTGAAATAGTGCAAGATGGCTTCATTTGGATGAAACATGGCCGTAACAACGATAATAGATGGCAACAAAACTCAACATCAGATTTCAAGGCCATTCAAATAGTGCAAGATGGCTTCATATGGATGAACATGGCCGTAACAACGATAATAGATGGCAACAAAACTCAACATCAGATTTCAAGGCCATTCAAATAGTGCAAGATGGCTTCATATGGATGAAACATGGCCGTAACAACGATAATAGATGGCAACAAAACTCAACATCAAATTTCAAGGCCATTGAAATAGTGCAAGATGGCTTCATTGGATGAAACATGGCCGTAACAACGATAATAGATGGCAACAAAACTCAACATCAAATTTCAAGGCCATTGAAATAGTGCAAGATGGCTTCATTTGGATGAAACATGGCCGTAACAACGATAATAGATGGCAACAAAACTCAACATCAAATTTCAAGGCCATTGAAATAGTGCAAGATGGCTTCATTTGGATGACACATGGCCGTAACAACGATAATAGATGGCAACAAAACTCAACATCAGATTTCAAGGCCATTCAAATAGTGCAAGATGGCTTCATATGGATGAAACATGGCCGTAACAACGATAATAGATGGCAACAAAACTCAACATCAGATTTCAAGGCCATTGAAATAGTGCAAGATGGCTTCATTTGGATGAAACATGGCCGTAACAACGATAATAGATGGCAACAAAACTCAACATCAGATTTCAAGGCCATTGAAATAGTGCAAGATGGCTTCATATGGATGAAACATGGCCGTAACAACGATAATAGATGGCAACAAAACTCAACATCAAATTTCAAGGCCATTGAAATAGTGCAAGATGGCTTCATTTGGATGAAACATGGCCGTAACAACGATAATAGATGGCAACAAAACTCAACATCAGATTTCAAGGCCATTCAAATAGTGCAAGATGGCTTCATATGGATGAAACATGGCCGTAACAACGATAATAGATGGCAACAAAACTCAACATCAAATTTCAAGGCCATTGAAATAGTGCAAGATGGCTTCATTTGGATGACACATGGCCGTAACAACGATAATAGATGGCAACAAAACTCAACATCAGATTTCAAGGCCATTCAAATAGTGCAAGATGGCTTCATATGGATGAAACATGGCCGTAACAACGATAATAGATGGCAACAAAACTCAACATCAGATTTCAAGGCCATTGAAATAGTGCAAGATGGCTTCATTTGGATGAAACATGGCCGTAACAACGATAATAGATGGCAACAAAACTCAACATCAAATTTCAAGGCCATTGAAATAGTGCAAGATGGCTTCATTTGGATGACATGGCCGTAACAACGATAATAGATGGCAACAAAACTCAACATCAGATTTCAAGGCCATGAAATAGTGCAAGATGGCTTCATATGGATGAAACATGGCCGTAACAACGATAATAGATGGCAACAAAACTCAACATCAGATTTCAAGGCCATTGAAATCGTGCAAGATGGCTTCATTGGATGAAACATGGCCGTAACAACGATAATAGATGGCAACAAAACTCAACATCAAATTTCAAGGCCATTGAAATAGTGCAAGATGGCTTCATTTGGATGACACATGGCCGTAACAACGATAATAGATGGCAACAAAACTCAACATCAGATTTCAAGGCCATTCAAATAGTGCAAGATGGCTTCATATGGATGAAACATGGCCGTAACAACGATAATAGATGGCAACAAAACTCAACATCAGATTTCAAGGCCATTGAAATAGTGCAAGATGGCTTCATTTGGATGAAACATGGCCGTAACAACGATAATAGATGGCAACAAAACTCAACATCAAATTTCAAGGCCATTGAAATAGTGCAAGATGGCTTCATTTGGATGAAACATGGCCGTAACAACGATAATAGATGGCAACAAAACTCAACATCAGATTTCAAGGCCATTCAAATAGTGCAAGATGGCTTCATTTGGATGAAACATGGCCGTAACAACGATAATAGATGGCAACAAAACTCAACATCAAATTTCAAGGCCATTGAAATAGTGCAAGATGGCTTCATTTGGATGAAACATGGCCGTAACAACGATAATAGATGGCAACAAAACTCAACATCAGATTTCAAGGCCATTCAAATAGTGCAAGATGGCTTCATATGGATGAAACATGGCCGTAACAACGATAATAGATGGCAACAAAACTCAACATCAATTTCAAGGCCATTGAAATAGTGCAAGATGGCTTCATTGGATGACACATGGCCGTAACAACGATAATAGATGGCAACAAAACTCAACATCAGATTTCAAGGCCATTCAAATAGTGCAAGATGGCTTCATATGGATGAAACATGGCCGTAACAACGATAATAGATGGCAACAAAACTCAACATCAGATTTCAAGGCCATTGAAATAGTGCAAGATGGCTTCATTTGGATGAAACATGGCCGTAACAACGATAATAGATGGCAACAAAACTCAACATCAAATTTCAAGGCCATTGAAATAGTGCAAGATGGCTTCATTTGGATGACACATGGCCGTAACAACGATAATAGATGGCAACAAAACTCAACATCAGATTTCAAGGCCATTCAAATAGTGCAAGATGGCTTCATATGGATGAAACATGGCCGTAACAACGATAATAGATGGCAACAAAACTCAACATCAGATTTCAAGGCCATTGAAATAGTGCAAGATGGCTTCATTTGGATGAAACATGGCCGTAACAACGATAATAGATGGCAACAAAACTCAACATCAATTTCAAGGCCATTGAAATAGTGCAAGATGGCTTCATTTGGATGAAACATGGCCGTAACAACGATAATAGATGGCAACAAAACTCAACATCAGATTTCAAGGCCATTGAAATAGTGCAAGATGGCTTCATATGGATGAAACATGGCCGTAACAACGATAATAGATGGCAACAAAACTCAACATCAGATTTCAAGGCCATTGAAATAGTGCAAGATGGCTTCATTTGGATGAAACATGGCCGTAACAACGATAATAGATGGCAACAAAACTCAACATCAAATTTCAAGGCCATTGAAATAGTGCAAGATGGCTTCATATGGATGAAACATGGCCGTAACAACGATAATAGATGGCAACAAACTCAACATCAGATTTCAAGGCCATTGAAATAGTGCAAGATGGCTTCATTTGGATGAAACATGGCCGTAACAACGATAATAGATGGCAACAAAACTCAACATCAATTTCAAGGCCATTGAAATAGTGCAAGATGGCTTCATTTGGATGAAACATGGCCGTAACAACGATAATAGATGGCAACAAAACTCAACATCAGATTTCAAGGCCATTCAAATAGTGCAAGATGGCTTCATTTGGATGAAACATGGCCGTAACAACGATAATAGATGGCAACAAAACTCAACATCAAATTTCAAGGCCATTGAAATAGTGCAAGATGGCTTCATTTGGATGAAACATGGCCGTAACAACGATAATAGATGGCAACAAAAACTCAACATCAGATTTCAAGGCCATTCAAATAGTGCAAGATGGCTTCATTTGGATGAAACATGGCCGTAACAACGATAATAGATGGCAACAAAACTCAACATCAAATTTCAAGGCCATTGAAATAGTGCAAGATGGCTTCATTTGGATGAAACATGGCCGTAACAACGATAATAGATGGCAACAAAACTCAACATCAAATTTCAAGGCCATTGAAATAGTGCAAGATGGCTTCATTGGATGACACATGGCCGTAACAACGATAATAGATGGCAACAAAACTCAACATCAAGATTTCAAGGCCATTGAAATAGTGCAAGATGGCTTCATTGGATGAAACATGGCCGTAACAACGATAATAGATGGCAACAAAACTCAACATCAGATTTCAAGGCCATTGAAATAGTGCAAGATGGCTTCATTGGATGAAACATGGCCGTAACAACGATAATAGATGGCAACAAAACTCAACATCAAATTTCAAGGCCATTGAAATAGTGCAAGATGGCTTCATTTGGATGAAACATGGCCGTAACAACGATAATAGATGGCAACAAAACTCAACATCAAATTTCAAGGCCATTGAAATAGTGCAAGATGGCTTCATTTGGATGAAACATGGCCGTAACAACGATAATAGATGGCAACAAAACTCAACATCAGATTTCAAGGCCATTGAAATAGTGCAAGATGGCTTCATTTGGATGAAACATGCCGTAACAACGATAATAGATGGCAACAAAACTCAACATCAGATTTCAAGGCCATTGAAATAGTGCAAGATGGCTTCATTTGGATGAAACATGGCCGTAACAACGATAATAGATGGCAACAAAACTCAACATCAGATTTCAAGGCCATTCAAATAGTGCAAGATGGCTTCATATGGATGAAACATGGCCGTAACAACGATAATAGATGGCAACAAAACTCAACATCAGATTTCAAGGCCATTGAAATAGTGCAAGATGGCTTCATTTGGATGAAACATGGCCGTAACAACGATAATAGATGGCAACAAAACTCAACATCAGATTTCAAGGCCATTGAAATAGTGCAAGATGGCTTCATTTGGATGAAACATGGCCGTAACAACGATAATAGATGGCAACAAAACTCAACATCAAATTTCAAGGCCATTGAAATAGTGCAAGATGGCTTCATTTGGATGAAACATGGCCGTAACAACGATAATAGATGGCAACAAAAATCAACATCAAATTTCAAGGCCATTGAAATAGTGCAAGATGGCTTCATTTGGATGAAACATGGCCCGTAACAACGATAATAGATGGCAACAAAACTCAACATCAAATTTCAAGGCCATTGAAATAGTGCAAGATGGCTTCATTTGGATGAAACATGGCCGTAACAACGATAATAGATGGCAACAAAACTCAACATCAGATTTCAAGGCCATTGAAATAGTGCAAGATGGCTTCATTGGATGAAACATGGCCGTAACAACGATAATAGATGGCAACAAAACTCAACATCAGATTTCAAGGCCATTGAAATAGTGCAAGATGGCTTCATTGGATGACACATGGCCGTAACAACGATAATAGATGGCAACAAAACTCAACATCAGATTTCAAGGCCATTGAAATAGTGCAAGATGGCTTCATATGGATGAAACATGGCCGTAACAACGATAATAGATGGCAACAAAACTCAACATCAATTTCAAGGCCATTGAAATAGTGCAAGATGGCTTCATTTGGATGAAACATGGCCGTAACAACGATAATAGATGGCAACAAAACTCAACATCAAATTTCAAGGCCATTGAAATAGTGCAAGATGGCTTCATTTGGATGACACATGGCCGTAACAACGATAATAGATGGCAACAAAACTCAACATCAGATTTCAAGGCCATTCAAATAGTGCAAGATGGCTTCATATGGATGAAACATGGCCGTAACAACGATAATAGATGGCAACAAAACTCAACATCAGATTTCAAGGCCATTGAAATAGTGCAAGATGGCTTCATTTGGATGAAACATGGCCGTAACAACGATAATAGATGGCAACAAAACTCAACATCAGATTTCAAGGCCATTGAAATAGTGCAAGATGGCTTCATATGGATGAAACATGGCCGTAACAACGATAATAGATGGCAACAAAACTCAACATCAAATTTCAAGGCCATTGAAATAGTGCAAGATGGCTTCATTTGGATGAAACATGGCCGTAACAACGATAATAGATGGCAACAAAACTCAACATCAGATTTCAAGGCCATTGAAATAGTGCAAGATGGCTTCATTGGATGAAACATGGCCGTAACAACGATAATAGATGGCAACAAAACTCAACATCAGATTTCAAGGCCATTGAAATAGTGCAAGATGGCTTCATTTGGATGAACATGGCCGTAACAACGATAATAGATGGCAACAAAACTCAACATCAAATTTCAAGGCCATTGAAATAGTGCAAGATGGCTTCATTTGGATGAAACATGGCCGTAACAACGATAATAGATGGCAACAAAACTCAACATCAGATTTCAAGGCCATTGAAATAGTGCAAGATGGCTTCATATGGATGAAACATGGCCGTAACAACGATAATAGATGGCAACAAAAACTCAACATCAGATTTCAAGGCCATGAAATAGTGCAAGATGGCTTCATTGGATGAAACATGGCCGTAACAACGATAATAGATGGCAACAAAACTCAACATCAGATTTCAAGGCCATTGAAATAGTGCAAGATGGCTTCATTTGGATGAAACATGGCCGTAACAACGATAATAGATGGCAACAAAACTCAACATCAAATTTCAAGGCCATTGAAATAGTGCAAGATGGCTTCATTGGATGAAACATGGCCGTAACAACGATAATAGATGGCAACAAAACTCAACATCAGATTTCAAGGCCATTCAAATAGTGCAAGATGGCTTCATTTGGATGAAACATGGCCGTAACAACGATAATAGATGGCAACAAAACTCAACATCAAGATTTCAAGGCCATTGAAATAGTGCAAGATGGCTTCATTTGGATGAAACATGGCCGTAACAACGATAATAGATGGCAACAAAACTCAACATCAAATTTCAAGGCCATTGAAATAGTGCAAGATGGCTTCATTTGGATGAAACATGGCCGTAACAACGATAATAGATGGCAACAAAACTCAACATCAGATTTCAAGGCCATTGAAATAGTGCAAGATGGCTTCATTGGATGAAACATGGCCGTAACAACGATAATAGATGGCAACAAAACTCAACATCAGATTTCAAGGCCATTGAAATAGTGCAAGATGGCTTCATTTGGATGAAACATGGCCGTAACAACGATAATAGATGGCAACAAAACTCAACATCAAATTTCAAGGCCATTGAAATAGTGCAAGATGGCTTCATTTGGATGACACATGGCCGTAACAACGATAATAGATGGCAACAAAACTCAACATCAGATTTCAAGGCCATTCAAATAGTGCAAGATGGCTTCATATGGATGAAACATGGCCGTAACAACGATAATAGATGGCAACAAAACTCAACATCAGATTTCAAGGCCATTCAAATAGTGCAAGATGGCTTCATTTGGATGAAACATGGCCGTAACAACGATAATAGATGGCAACAAAAATCAACATCAAATTTCAAGGCCATTGAAATAGTGCAAGATGGCTTCATTTGGATGAAACATGGCCGTAACAACGATAATAGATGGCAACAAAACTCAACATCAGATTTCAAGGCCATTGAATAGTGCAAGATGGCTTCATTTGGATGAAACATGGCCGTAACAACGATAATAGATGGCAACAAAACTCAACATCAAATTCAAGGCCATTGAAATAGTGCAAGATGGCTTCATTTGGATGAACATGGCCGTAACAACGATAATAGATGGCAACAAAACTCAACATCAGATTTCAAGGCCATTGAAATAGTGCAAGATGGCTTCATTTGGATGAAACATGGCCGTAACAACGATAATAGATGGCAACAAAACTCAACATCAGATTTCAAGGCCATTGAAATAGTGCAAGATGGCTTCATTTGGATGAAACATGGCCGTAACAACGATAATAGATGGCAACAAAACTCAACATCAGATTTCAAGGCCATTGAAATAGTGCAAGATGGCTTCATTTGGATGAAACATGGCCGTAACAACGATAATAGATGGCAACAAAACTCAACATCAGATTTCAAGGCCATTGAAATAGTGCAAGATGGCTTCATTGGATGAAACATGGCCGTAACAACGATAATAGATGGCAACAAAACTCAACATCAGATTTCAAGGCCATTGAAATAGTGCAGATGGCTTCATTGGATGAAACATGGCCGTAACAACGATAATAGATGGCAACAAAACTCAACATCAAGATTCAAGGCCATTGAAATAGTGCAAGATGGCTTCATTGGATGAACATATACCGTAACAACGATAATAGATGGCAACAAAACTCAACATCAAATTTCAAGGCCATTGAAATAGTGCAAGATGGCTTCATTTGGATGAAACATGGCCGTAACAACGATAATAGATGGCAACAAAACTCAACATCAGATTTCAAGGCCATTGAAATAGTGCAAGATGGCTTCATTGGATGAAACATGGCCGTAACAACGATAATAGATGGCAACAAAACTCAAACATCAAATTTCAAGGCCATTGAAATAGTGCAAAGATGGCTTCATTGGATGACACATGGCCGTAACAACGATAATAGATGGCAAACAAAACTCAACATCAGATTTCAAGGCCATTCAAATAGTGCAAGATGGCTTCATATGGATGAAACATGGCCGTAACAACGATAATAGATGGCAACAAAACTCAACATCAAGATTTCAAGGCCATTGAAATAGTGCAAGATGGCTTCATTGGATGAAACCCCAGCGTCGTAACAAGATATAGATGGCAAACAAACTCAACATCAGATTTCAAGGCCATTGAAATAGTGCAAGATGGCTTCATTTGGATGAACACATGGCCGTAACAACGATAATAGATGGCAACAAAAACTCAACATAGATTTCAAGGCCATTGAAATAGTGCAAGATGGCTTCATTTGGATGAAACATGGCGTAACAACGATAATAGATGGCAACAAAACTCAACATCAGATTTCAAGGCCATTGAAATAGTGCAAGATGGCTTCATTTGGATGAAACATGGCCGTAACAACGATAATAGATGGCAACAAAACTCAACATCAGATTTCAAGGCCATTGAAATAGTGCAAGATGGCTTCATTTGGATGAAACATGGCCGTAACAACGATAATGATGGCAACCAAAACTACATACACAATTTCAAGGCCATTAAATAGTGCAAGATGGCTTCATTTGGATGAAACATGG
>NW_024428599.1:0-22796 GCF_017562075.2 Anopheles merus | reverse complement strand
ACTTCTGCGATTTTCACCAAAAACTATTGCGATTTTCGCAAACACTTCTGCGATTTTCGAAAAAACTTCTGCGAGTTTCGCAAACACTTCTGCGAGTTTCGCAAAAACTTCTGCGATTTTCGCAAAATCTTCTACGATTTTCGCAAAACACTTCTGCGATTTTCGCAATAACTTCTGCGATTTTCGTAAACACTTCTTCGATTTTCGCAAAAACTTCTGCGATTTTCGCAAACACTTCTGCGATTTTCGCAAAAACTTCTGCGATTTTCGCAAACACTTCTGCGATTTTCGCAAACACTTCTGCGATTTTCGCAAACACTTCTGCGATTTTCGCAAAAACTTCTGCGATTTTCGCAAAAATCTTCTGCGATTTTCGCAAACACTTCTGCGATTTTCACAAAAAAACTGCTGCGATTTTCGCAAACACTTCTGCGATTTTCGCAAAATCTTCTGCGATTTTCGCAAAAGCTTCTGCGATTTTCGCCAAAAACTTCTGCGATTTTCGCAAACACTTCTGCGATTTTCGCAAAACACTTCTGCGATTTTCGCAAAACACTTCTGCGATTTTCGCAAACACTTCTGCGATTTTCGCAAAACACTTCTGCGATTTTCGCAAACACTTCTGCGATTGTCGCAAAAGCTTCTGCCGATTTCGCAAAATCTTCTGCGATTTTCGCAAAAACTTCTGCGATTTTCGCAAACACTTCTGCGATTTTCGCAAAAACTTCTGCGATTTTCGTCAAAAACTTTTGCGATTTTCGCAAACACTTCTGCGTGTTTCGCAAAAACTTCTGCGATTTTCGCAACCACTTCTGCGATTTTCGCAAAACCTTTTGCGATTTTCGCAAAACTTCTGCGATTTTTGCAAAAAATTCTGCGATTTTCGCAAACACTTCTGCGATTTTCGCAAACACTTCTGCGATTTTCGCAAACACTTCTGCGATTGTCGCAAAAGCTTCTGCCGATTTCGCAAAATCTTCTGCGATTTTCGCAAAAAACTTCTGCGATTTTCGCAAAACCTTTTGCGATTTTCGCAAACACTTCTGCGATTTTCGCAAAAACTTCTGCGATTTTCGCAAACACTTCTGCAATTTTCGCAAACACTTCTGCGATTTTCGCAAACACTTCTGCGATTTTCGCAAAACCTTCTACGATTTTCGCAAAAACTTCTGCGATTTTCGCAAACACTTCTGCGATTTTCGCAAACACTTCTGCGATTTTCGCAAAATCCTCTGCGATTTTCGCAAACACTTCTGCGATTTTCACAAAAACTGCTGCGATTTTCGCAAACACTTCTGCGATTTTCGCAAAAGCTTCTGCGAGTTTCGCCAAAAACTTCTGCGATTTTCGCAAACACTTCTGCGATTTTCGCAAAACTTCTGCGATTTTCGTAACACTTCTTCGATTTTCGCAAACACTTCTGCGATTTTCGCAAAACACTTCTGCGATTTTCGCAAACACTTCTACGATTTTCGCAAAACACTTCTGCGATTTTCGCAATAACTTCTGCGATTTTCGTAAACACTTCTTCGATTTTCGCAAACACTTCTGCGATTTTCGCAAAAAGTTTTGCGATTTTCGCAAACACTTCTACGATTTTCGCAAACACTTCTGCGATTTTCGCAATAAACTTCTGCGATTTTCGTAAAACTTCTTCGATTTTCGCAAACACTTCTGCGATTTTCGCAAACACTTCTGCGATTTTCGCAAAAAACTTCTACGATTTTCGCAAACACTTCTGCGATTTTCGCAATAACTTCTGCGATTTTCGTAAAACACTTCTTCGATTTTCGCAAACACTTCTGCGATTTTCGCAAACACTTCTGCGATTTTCGCAAAAACTTCTGCGATTTTCGCAAACACTTCTGCTATTTTCGCAAACACTTCTGCGATTTTCGCAAAAACCTCTGCGATTTTCGCAAAACCTTCTACGATTTTCGCAAAAACTTCCGCGATTTTCTTAATCACTTCTGCGTTTTTCGCAAAAACTTCTGCGATTTTCGCAAACACTTCTGCGTTTTTCGCAAACACTTCTGCGTTTTTCGCAAACACTTCTGCGATTTTCGCAAACACTTCTGCGATTTTCTCAAAACTTCTGCGATTTCCGCAAAAACTTCTGCGATTTTCGCAAACACTTCTGCGATTTTCGCAAACACTTCTGCGATTTTCGCAAAAACTTCTGCGATTTTCGCAAACACTTCTGCGATTTTCGCAAACACTTCTGCGATTTTCGCCAAAAACTGTTGCGATTTTCGCAAAAACTTCTGCGATTTTCGCAAAAACTTCTGCGATTTTCGCAAACACTTCTGCGATTTTCGCAAACACTTCTGCGATTTTCGCAAAACCTTCTACGATTTTCGCAAAAACTTCTGCGATTTTCGCAAACACTTCTGCGTTTTTCGCAAACACTTCTGCGATTTTCGCAAACACTTCTGCGATTTTCGCAAAAACTTCTGCGATTTTCGCAAAAACTTCTGCGATTTTCGCAAACACTTCTGCGATTTTCGCAAAAAACTTCTGCGATTTTCGCAAACACTTCTGCGATTTTCGCAAACACTTCTACGATTTTCGCAAACACTTCTGCGATTTTCGCAAACCTTCTGCGATTTTCGTAAACACTTCTTCGATTTTCGCAAACACTTCTGCGATTTTCGCAAACACTTCTGCGATTTTCGCAAAAACTTCTGCGATTTTCGCAAACACTTCTGCGATTTTCGCAAAACACTTCTGCGATTTTCGCAAAAAACCTCTGCGATTTTTCGCAAAACCTTCTACGATTTTCGCAAAAACTTCTGCGATTTTCGCAAACACTTCTGCGTTTTTCGCAAAAACTTCTGCGATTTTCGCAAAAAACTTCTGCGATTTTCGCCAAAAACTATTGCGATTTTCGCAAACACTTCTGCGATTTTCGCAAAAACTTCTGCGAGATACGCAAAAACTTCTGCGAGTTTCGCAAAAACTTCTGCGATTTTCGCAAACACTTCTACGATTTTCGCAAACACTTCTGCGATTTTCGCAATAACTTCTGCGATTTTCGTAAACACTTCTTCGATTTTCGCAAACACTTCTGCGATTTTCGCAAAAAGTTTTGCGATTTTCGCAAACACTTCTACGATTTTCGCAAAACATTCTGCGATTTTCGCAATAACTTCTGCGATTTTCGTAAACACTTCTTCGATTTTCGCAAACACTTCTGCGATTTTCGCAAACATTCTGCGATTTTCGCAAAAACTTCTGCGATTTTCGCAAAACATTCTGCGATTTTCGCAAACACTTCTGCGATTTCGCAAAAAACCTCTGCGATTTTCGCAAAACCTTCTACGATTTTCGCAAAAACTTCCGCGATTTTCGCAAACACTTCTGCGTTTTTCGCAAAAACTTCTGCGATTTTCGCAAACACTTCTGCGATTTTCTCAAAACACTTCTGCGATTTCCGCAAAAACTTCTGCGATTTTCGCAAAAACTTCTGCGATTTTCGCAAAAAACTTCTGCGATTTTCGCAAAACTTCTGCGATTTTGCAAAAACTCTGCGATTTTCGCAAAAAGTTTTGCGATTTTCGCAAAAACTTCTGCGATTTTCGCAAAAACTTCTGCGATTTTCGCAAACACTTCTGCGATTTTCGCCAAAAACTTTTGCGATTTTCGCAAACACTTCTGCGATTTTCGCAAAAACTTCTGCGATGTTCGCAAAAAGTTTTGCGATTTTCGCAAACACTTCTGCGATTTTCGCAAAACCTTCTACGATTTTCGCAAAAAACTTCTGCGATTTTCGCAAACACTTCTGCGTTTTTCGCAAACACTTCTGCGATTTTCGCAAAACACTTCTGCGATTTCGCAAAAACTTCTGCGATTTTCGCAAAAACTTCTGCGATTTTCGCAAATCTTCTGCGATTTTCGCAAACACTTTCTGCGATTTTCTCAAACACTTCTGCGATTTCCGCAAAAACTTCTGCGATTTTCGCAAAAACTTCTGCGATTTTCGCAAACACTTCTGCGATTTTCGCAAAAACTTCTGCGATTTTCGCAAAAAGTTTTGCGATTTTCGCAAAAACCTCTGCGATTTTCGCAAAACCTTCTACGATTTTCGCAAAAACTTCTGCGATTTTCGCAAACACTTCTGCGTTTTTCGCAAAAACTTCTGCGATTTTCGCAAACACTTCTGCGATTTTCTCAAACACTTCTGCGATTTCCGCAAAAACTTCTGCGATTTCCGCAAACACTTCTGCGTTTTTCGCAAAAACTTCTGCGATTTTCGCAAAAACTTCTGCGATTTTCGCAAAAAGAATTGCGATTTTCGCAAACACTTCTGCGATTTTCGCAAACACTTCTGCGATTTTCACCAAAAACTGCTGCGATTTTCGCAAACACTTCTGCGATTTTCGCAAAATCTTCTGCGATTTTCGCAAAAACTTCTGCGATTTTCGCCAAAAACTTCTGCGATTTTCGCAAACACTTCTGCGATTTTCGCAAACACTTCTGCGATTTTCGCAATAACTTCTGCGATTTTCGTAAACACTTCTTCGATTTTCGCAAAAACTTCTGCGATTTTCACAAAAACTGCTGCGATTTTCGCAAAAACTTCTGCGATTTTCGCAAAAACTTCTGCGTTTTCGCAAAAACTTCTGCGATTTTCGCAAACACTTCTGCGATTTTCGCAAACACTTCTGCGATTTTCGCAAACACTTCTGCGTTTTTCGCAAACACTTCTGCGTTTTTCGCAAACACTTCTGCGATTTTCGCAAACACTTCTGCGATTTTCGCAAAATCTTCTGCGATTTTCGCAAAAGCTTCTGCGATTTTCGCAAAAACTTCTGCGATTTTCGCAAACACTTCTGCGATTTTCGCAAACACTTCTGCGATTTTCGCAAACACTTCTGCGATTTTCGCAAAACACTTCTGCGATTTTCGCAAACACTTCTGCGATTTTCGCAAACACTTCTGCGATTGTCGCAAAAACTTCTGCCGATTTCGCAAAATCTTCTGCGATTTTCGCAAAAACTTCTGCGATTTTCGCAAAAAACTTCTGCGATTTTCGCAAAAACTTCTGCGATTTTCGCAAAAACTTTTGCGATTTTCGCAAACACTTCTGCGTGTTTCGCAAAAACTTCTGCGATTTTCGCAACCACTTCTGCGATTTTCGCAAAACCTTTTGCGATTTTCGCAAAAACTTCTGCGATTTTTGCAAAAAATTCTGCGATTTTCGCAAACACTTCTGCGATTTTCGCAAACACTTCTGCGATTTTCGCAAACACTTCTGCGATTGTCGCAAAAGCTTCTGCCGATTTCGCAAAATCTTCTGCGATTTTCGCAAACACTTCTGCGATTTTCGCAAAACCTTTTGCGATTTTCGCAAACACTTCTGCGACTTTCGCAAAAACTTCTGCGATTTTCGCAAACACTTCTGCAATTTTCGCAAAAACTTCTGCGTTTGTCGCAAACACTTCTGCGATTTTCGCAAACACTTCTGCGATTGTCGCAAAAACTTCTGCGATTTTCGCAAACACTTCTGCGATTTTCGCAAAATCTTCTGCGATTTTCGCAAAATCTTCTGCGATTTTCGCAAACCACTTCTGCGATTTTCACAAAAACTGCTGCGATTTTCGCAAACACTCTGCGATTTCGCGATTTTGCGCAAAATCATCTTCTGCGATTTTCGCAAACATTTCTGCGATTTTCGCAAACACTTCTACGATTTTCGCAAACACTTCTGCGATTTTCGCAATAACTTCTGCGATTTTCGCAAACACTTCTGCGATTTTCGCAATAACTTCTGCGATTTTCGTAAACACTTCTTCGATTTTCGCAAACACTTCTGCGATTTTCGCAAACACTTCTGCGATTTTCGCAAAAACTTCTGCGATTTTCGCAAACACTTCTGCGATTTTCGCAAACACTTCTGCGATTTTCGCAAAAACCTCTGCGATTTTCGCAAACCTTCTACGATTTTCGCAAAAACTTCTGCGATTTTCGCAAACACTTCTGCGATTTTCGCAAAAACTTCTGCGATTTTCGCAAACACTTCTGCGATTTTCGCAAAAACTTCTGCGAGATACGCAAAACACTTCTGCGAGTTTCGCAAAAACTTCTGCGATTTTCGCAAAATCTTCTACGATTTTCGCAAACACTTCTGCGATTTTCGCAAAAACTTCTGCGATTTTCGTAAACACTTCTTCGATTTTCGCAAACACTTCTGCGATTTTCGCAAACACTTCTGCGATTTTCGCAAACACTTCTACGATTTTCGCAAACACTTCTGCGATTTTCGCAATAACTTCTGCGATTTTCGTAAACACTTCTTCGATTTTCGCAAACACTTCTGCGATTTTCGCAAACACTTCTGCGATTTTCGCAAAAACTTCTGCGATTTTCGCAAACACTTCTGCGATTTTCGCAAACACTTCTGCGATTGTCGCAAAAACCTCTGCGATTTTCGCAAAACCTTCTACGATTTTCGCAAAAACTTCCGCGATTTTCGCAAACACTTCTGCGATTTTCGCAAACACTTCTGCGATTTTCGCAAACACTTCTGCGATTGTCGCAAAAACCTCTGTGATTTTCGCAAAACCTTCTACGATTTTCGCAAAAACTTCCGCGATTTTCGCAAAAACTTCTGCGTTTTTCGCAAAAACTTCTGCGATTTTCGCAAACACTTCTGCGTTTTTCGCAAACACTTCTGCGTTTTTCGCAAACACTTCTGCGATTTTCGCAAACACTTCTGCGATTTTCTCAAACACTTCTGCGATTTCCGCAAAAACTTCTGCGATTTTCGCAAAAACTTCTGCGATTTTCGCAAACACTTCTGCGATTTTCGCAAAAACTTCTGCGATTTCCGCAAAAACTTCTGCGATTTTCGCAAACACTTCTGCGATTTTCCCATCCAACTCCTATTCCGACACGTCCTCGTCGTGCAGAGTGGTAACATGTGCCTTCATATATCCTAGCTTGGGTACACGGGCTAGATCCAACCCCTTGGGCGGATGGTGGCATATGGCGAACCAGGAGGGGGGTGGGTATCCCGGGAAACTGGGTGCCTGAACGTCGGGGGGGCAACCCGACGCTAAATAAAACGGCCACGTGGGCGCAGGGCCAGTCACCCAGTCCCATGTAACAACTGACTACAGAAAGCATCAGAAGGATACGAAACGGACTTAACGATACCGACCCAACGCAATGCCCCGGACAACGATTAAAATGGGCTCATGGAACGTACGCACTCTTAGCAAAGCCGGAGCCTTGAAACAACTTGATGACGCCCTAGCCACATTGAGCATGGACCTCGTAGCTCTACAAGAGATTCGGTGGCTAGGGAACGGTGTGCACAACAGGCGTGGTAAGCAATGCTACGATATTTACTACAGCTGCCACGACCGCCACCACGTGCTCGGAACGGGTTTCGCCGTAGGTCCCCGGCTGAAATCCGTAATCATAGATTTCAAGGCTATAAACGATAGGCTATGCACCCTGCGCATGCGAGGCAAATTTTTTAATATAAGCCTCATAAACGTTCACGCCCCTACCGAAGATAAAGAGGAAGAGGAGAAGGACCTTTTTACGGCCGCCTCGCTAGAACTATAGATGCGTGCCCCAGGCATGACCTCAAAATCATCCTGGGGGACTTCAACGCAAAAGTCGGTAGGGAGCCAATGTACCGCCAATACACTGGCTGTCACAGTCTGCATGAGCACAGTAACGATAATGGTAGTAGATTGGTCCAGTTCGCCGCAGCGAACAATCTGGTTGTAGGAAGTACCAAATTTGCGCGGAGGGACATCCACAAAATGACGTGGGCGCACCCGGATGGCGAATCCTTCAACCAGATCGACCACGTGTTAATAAGCCGCCGACGACAGTCGAGCCTGTTAAACGTCAGAACTTATCGAGGAGCCAATATCGATTCCGATCACTACTTGGTTGGCTTAGTGATACGTTGTAGAATCGCCCGCCCCGCACCAATGGGGGCGGAGAAAACACGCAGCCTCGGCTCAACACGGACTCTCTAAGGAACATTACTGTCCAACAGGAATTCAAAGCCGCTTTAGACGAGTCTCTACTACCAGAAAACAGATATGAAACTACGAGCGAGAGGTGGAACGCTCTAAAAACAAAAATAATAAACTGTGCAAGAAATATACTCCCACCACGTCGTGGCAACACCAAATCTGGCTGGTTCGACGATGAATGCAGACAAGTGACCGAACGTAAGAATACTGCATACCGAGCAATGCAGCAACGGCATAGAACGCGGGCATGCGCAGAGGAATATTCACGGCTCAGACGCGAAGAGAAACGAGTTCACCGCTCTAAGAAGCATGCTTTGGAAGAGCAAAACATGCGGGAACTCGAGCAAACCAGAGAGGCGTACGGACCGACACGAAAGTTTTACCAAGCGATAGCAGGTCACCGAAACAACGTGGTACCTAAGGTAACCTGCTGTCGCAACAAGGATGGAGATCTGGTTAGTAACCAGCCAGAGGTCCTCTCGCGGTGGGCTCAGTACTTTGATGAATTACTCAACGACCAGTTAAACGAACAGCTAGAAGCGCCACTAGCAGATAGTGTCATGCTACTGCCACCTAGCATAGAAGAAACACGAAAGGCTATCCGTCGGCTGAAAAATAACAAGGCACCCGGAACCGACGGAATTGCAGCTGAACTGGTCAAGAATGGAGGTGCACGACTAGAAAACGAGATTCATCAAATTGTTACTGAGGTGTGGGATAGCGAATCGATGCCTTGTGATTGGAATCTCGGCATCATCTACCCCGTATACAAGAAGGGAGACAGGTTGGACTGCAACAACTACAGGGGTATTACGGTGTTGAATACCGCCTATAAAATATTCTCCCTGATCCTTCAGGATCGCCTTGTCCCGCACGTCGAAGAGATAGTAGGAAACTATCAAAGAGGATTCCGAAACGGAAAATCAACCACTGATCAGATCTTCACCATGCGGCAGATCTTGGAGAAGATGGCTGAATACAAAAACGACACATACCATCTCTTCATAGACTTCAAAGCCGCATACGATAGCATAGCCAGGGTAAAACTGTACGACGCTATGAGCTCATTTGGAATCCCGGCCAAACTGATAAGGCTAGTTAGAATGACTATGACCAACGTCACATGCCAGGTGAGGGTGGATGGAAAACTCTCAGTGTTGTGATATGTTGCGCTACTTAACAACGGCCAACAACGCGGGAAGGGTTTAAGCTTAAGATGTAGGTAAAAACCGTGTATTCACTAATAATATCTTTGCCCTTCTGCCTGCCCGTACCGAGTGCCCGACCGCCGCTCGGTTCCCGCTTGATGCCCTCTCATTCTCCCGAGAGACCCGACCTCCTACACTCACACATCACACGAAGACCCTTGCCTGTCGTCGGTGAGTGGCCTAATGTGTTAGGCAGGTTGGGCCATAACATCTCCCCCTTTAAAACACGAACGCGTCGAACCATCGCGGGGGTCTTCTATTCCTCGAAGACCGACGAGGTGAACGTAACATGGTAGTACTGGTCTCCGGGGGTGCCGACCGCTCCGGGGAGAGTGGTTGAGGGAGAGGGTCCGAGCACGATCCTCCTGACGTATCGGTTAGTGGTAATTGATCGCTCACCAACGGAAGTTTCCATTCATCCAGTATAACATCAATGGGTAGATGAATGGATTCGCTACCCGGCTGCAGTATCTGAGGGATGTCCTTCGATGCTCGCTTCCGCATTTGGTTTTGATGTCTTCGGAGCATTCTGCCATCTGACCCTTTTAGTTGATACATGACGTTCCCCAACTTACTTATCACTTCAGCCGATATCCATCTCCATGAATTCCGCCCATACACTTTTGTTAAAACAGCGTCACCTGGCATAAATCCTCCATAAACGATATTAGTTTCCCTTTCAATTATAGTTGGCGGGCGCAAAAGATCGAGGTGGGTTCTTACGGAAAACTTAACCATCAATTCCCCTGGCGTTTCATTCCCCTCAAGCGCCGGATTAGGCGTGGTACGATAAGACTGCAGAAAAGTGTCCAGCGCCTCATCTATAGACATGTCTCCTGTTTGTATCTTTCTTAATGCGCGCTTTAGGGTGTCTACAAACCGCTCTGCCTGTCCGTTGGACTGCGGATGAAATGGTGGCGTAGTTATATGTTGAATGCCGCGGCTCTCACAGAATTCCTTAAATGCATCACTTGTGAATTGCGGCCCATTGTCACTCACAATTGTAAGGGGCATTCCGAAACGTGCAAATAATCCTCGTAATATGGCAACCGTAGCTCGTGTAGTAGTTGTGGAAGTTTTTATAATTTCTGGCCACTTGGAAAACGCGTCCACCACTACTAGGAAGTAGGCGTCCTGAATTGGCCCAGCGTAGTCCACATGTAGTCGTTGCCAAGGGCCGGAAGGTTTCGGCCACGGTGCTGGTATTGCTTGAGGTGGTGACTTGGCAGCCGCTGCGCACAGTTCACAAGTAGCTACGTACTCTACTATTTCATTGTCCATCAGTGGCCAGTACACATAACTTCGCGCAAGCGATTTCATCCGTTGGATTCCTGGATGACCACGGTGGAGCTGTTCCAAGCACTGTGTTCGCAGGTCTGCGGGTATAACCAGCCTCTCCCCGAACAAAATGCACCCTTCAACCGTCGATAGTGCCTCTTTGCGGTCATGGAAACGCGCTAATTCCGAGCCGTAGCTAGTCTCACGCGGCCAGCCTTCTTGTATATAACGATAAACCTCTCGCAGCAAAGAATCCGATTGCGTACTTTGTTCTACGTCTCTAAAACAAAGAGGAGAGGAATTAATTATTGCATTCACTGCTACTGACCTTACATCTTCCTCCAAGCTAAGGCTGGCGATTACGTATTCGCGTTCCGGTTTCACGTGGTGTCTTATAAGCCGCGAGAGGATGTCTGCATTCCCGAAATGTCCTGATTGCACGTACTCAATAGAAAAGTCGTACAGCTGCATGGTCAGGGCAAATCGCTGCAATCTGGTAGCTGTATAGACGGGAATGCCTTTCTTCGAGCCAAAAATCCGGAGCAGGGGACGGTGGTCTGTTTGGAGTCTGAAATGACGGCCGTATAGCATCTTATGGAACTTGGTAACTGCATAAACGAGGGCCAAGCCTTCGCGATCAATCTGACTGTAGTTAAACTCCGCATTGGTCAGCGCTCGTGAAGCATGCTGTATAACCTTAACGCTTCCATCTGGAAATTTATGGCTAATAGTAGCTCCGATTCCAACGGATGAAGCGTCTGCTGATACAATTATTTCTGCCGTAGGATCGTAGTGTGTTAATAGCAGCTCTGATGACAGTATTTCTTTAAATTTCTTGAAAGCTGCTTCGCATTCTGTTGTCCATTTAAATTGTTTTTCGTTCTTTAGAAGATTATCAAGGGGGAATCTTAGATCGCGCATCATTGGAACAAATTTTCCATAATAATTAATTGCCCCTAGGAAAGATCTAACTCCGGCAATATCGGTGGGGGCTGGTAAATTCTGTATAGCGCTAATCTTTTCAGGGTCAGGACGTATTCCCCTGCCATCGATTACATGCCCAAGATATTTAATCTGACACATTTTAAACACACATTTGTCAGGTCGTAATGTGAAACCAAATTCCTCAATTCGTTTTAGTACAAGATTTAGCGTATTATCATGGTCTTTGTCTGACATACCTCCAATTATGAGATCATCCATATAGCCGCAAACTCCTGTTATTCCTGCCAACATGGTATCAATCAGTTGTTGAAATGCTGCTGGGGCTATTTTTATGCCGGGCGGTAGACGGTTGTAGTGGTATAGCCCACGATGGGTATTTATTGTTAGCAGCGGGCGAAATTTTTCATCAATCTGCACCTGAAGAAAAGCATCGGAGAGATCAATCTTACTGAAAATTTGGCATCGGGCTAACTTAGCAAAAATGTCCTCTGGCAGTGGAAGCGGGTACTCATGTGGTCGTAGGATGTCATTCAGCCCTGTCGAGTAATCACCGCAAATCCTGATTTTTCCATTTGCCTTCCGTACAACCACTATAGGGGCAGCCCAATCCGAGTAATCCACGGGAGTAATGACTTTCAGGGCTTCCAAACGGTCCAGTTCTTCATCGACAGTCTGTAGCATTGCATAAGCCACGGGGCGCTTAGGACGAAATACAGGGTGACTGCCCTCTTTTATTTCCAATTTTATGCGCGATTTTAAACAAAGCCCCATGCCCTTGAAAACTGTCGGAAAACGCTTCTCCCATACTGACTCAGGTGTACTCACCGCATCGATGTTACTACAGAACTGGTCCATCGGGATTGATCCGAGCTCAAAAGCTTCCACCACGTCCGCTCCCAGCAGGAAAAGGTTGGCCCGTGCGACTCGGATTGTTGCCTGTTGAGTTCTAGAAGCGATGGTTATTGATGCATCAAACTCACCCTTTAGTTGCAGATAATTTTGCGAGGCTGTCTTCGCTTTTACTGTTGCTGCCATCAAAGGAGGCTGTCCGACATCCCTCCATAGCCCCTCGCTGATCACTGTGATATCGGACGCCGTATCGAGCTGCAGCTTAACAGGTGTTCCATTTATCAACACGTTCACATATTTCCGCCTTGCTTCTACGTTGCACATATTTACGTTTACGACTCGCGTTGCAACTTGTGTGCTCCCTCTCTTGTTGTCCTGTCGCTGAATCGATTTGCTCTTTCACAATATCCTTCCCGATGTCCATATCTTCCGCAATCCGTGCATACATGTGACTTATATGGACATTCTCTCTTCCAATGGGGACCACCGCACGACCAGCACGCATTCGTTGGCTTTTGTAAATACATGGTGTTTCCTCTGGGATGTGTCTGTGTTTGTTGACCGAAAGGTTGGTACTGCTGCCGATAAAACTGCTGTTGATGCGATCTTTGGCCACCGTTTTTCACCGCAAACACTCGTTCTCCGTGATCATTAGCGATCAACGCGCTATCCACCTTTATATTAGTTATACGCTGGCATTCCGCCGATAGCTGCTCCAATGTAACGTCATTCTTCTCCTCAATGCGGGCAAGCAGCCGATTGCGCATGTCGGTATCGGTTTCCTCCTTAAGCCCGCACACCAGGATAAGGCACTTAAATTGCTCCTCATTCATCCCAGCGAACTCAAAATCGACACACGCCCTATTCACACGGCAAGCAAACGTGAGCAGATCTTCTTTGCACGATTTAGCTATCTGCATACACTTGTAGCGTTTGCTTAGTAGAGACTCTATTCTGCCGAAAAGCGCCGTTAATTTTTCAACTGTCTCATCGAATGACATGTCACGGGGTGCGCGGGGTAAAATAAAACTGGTATAACGTGCATGTTCTACGGTGCCCAGCTTACGTCCTAGGAGCCTTACTTTTGCACCGTCGTCGAGTCGGGAAGCGTCCCGTAGAAACAGATCTTCATACCGCTCAAACCATGCCTTAAATGTTGCTCCCGACTCTGCATCATACCGGAATTCACTTATATTGCTTGCTAAAGCTTCGAGGATAAGCTCGGGGTTTGTCGGTGTCGAACTTTGTTGCGGAGGCTGTGGATGCTGTGGCTGCTGTGGATGCTGTAGCAACTGTGCTGCCGGTTGCTGTTGATATTGCAATATTTGCGTCATAAGCTGTTGTTGCTGACTCATTTGCTGCTGCAATAGTTGAATCATCTGCGAAAGCCCAGCGTCCGGGCTCGAGGTCGATGCACCTTGCTGCGATGGCGCTCCGGCCATGTTCTGCGACTGTGGCTGAGCTGGTAACGCTGCACTGTTTGGCAATGGCTGTTGCTGTTGCTGCTGCCCGTTGCTAAAACCCGCGTTTCCCCAATTTTGCGATAAACGTCGATGCTCTTCATCCTCCATCATTTCGTCCGGTTTAACATCCTTCTACGCTTACGCGAAATTGTCCCGTCTTATTAGCGCGATACACACAATATAAAACACTTAGAGTTCCATAAACGACACACTTTTAACAAATAGCAAGCAAATTAAAATTCGTCGGGTTCGATAAAAGAAATAAATACTTATTTGGAATAAAATAGTCTCTCTTTTCTTTTACTCTCGTCGCCACTGTTGTGATATGTTGCGCTACTTAACAACGGCCAACAACGCGGGAAGGGTTTAAGCTTAAGATGTAGGTAAAAACCGTGTATTCACTAATAATATCTTTGCCCTTCTGCCTGCCCGTACCGAGTGCCCGACCGCCGCTCGGTTCCCGCTTGATGCCCTCTCATTCTCCCGAGAGACCCGACCTCCTACACTCACACATCACACGAAGACCCTTGCCTGTCGTCGGTGAGTGGCCTAATGTGTTAGGCAGGTTGGGCCATAACACTCAGGACCTTTTGCTACCACCAAAGGTCTGCGCCAGGGGGACGGGCTTGCCTGTCTCCTATTCAACTTGGCGCTAGAGAGGGCCATCCGCGACTCGAGGGTGGAGACTACGGGAACCATCTTCTATAAGTCAACCCAGATCCTGGCATACGCTGATGATATAGACATCATTGGTCTGCGGCTCTCCTATGTAGCAGAAGCCTACCAAGGGATTGAGCAGGCGGCAGAGAGCCTCGGATTGCAGATAAACGAGGCAAAGACCAAACTGATGGTGGCAACATCAGCGGACCTACCAATAAATAATCCGAATCTACGTAGGTGTGACGTACAGATAGGTGAACGCACTTTTGAAGTCGTCCCACAATTCACCTATCTTGGGTCAAAGGTCAGCAACGACAACAGCATGGAAGCTGAGTTGCGCGCAAGGATGCTGGCTGCCAACCGGTCATTCTACAGCCTGAAAAAGCAGTTTACCTCAAAGAACCTGTCGCGACGGACGAAGCTGGGACTATATAGTACCTATATAGTACCAGTACTCACATACGCCTCTGAGACATGGACACTGTCCAATCTGACGAAACCCTCTTAGCCGCGTTCGAGAGGAA
This sequence comes from Anopheles merus, assembly GCF_017562075.2. Classification (NCBI taxonomy): domain Eukaryota; kingdom Metazoa; phylum Arthropoda; class Insecta; order Diptera; family Culicidae; genus Anopheles; species Anopheles merus. The sequence continues at coordinate 7,869 of NW_024428599.1, read as the reverse complement.
GATGCTCAGAAGGATACTTGGCCCCGTATGTGTGGAAGGACAATGGAGGAGCCGCTATAATGACGAGCTATACGAGATGTACGGCGACCTCACTGTCGTACAGCGTATAAAGCTCGCCAGGCTCCGGTGGGCTGGCCATGTTATACGCATGGAAACGGACGACCCAGCCCGTAAAGTCTTTTTAGGCCGTCCACAAGGACAGAGGAGGCGTGGTAGGCCCAAATTGAGGTGGCAAGATGGCGTGGAGGCGTCCGCCATTAAGGCCGGGATAACGGACTGGCAGACGAAGGCGCGAGACCGTGAGCGGTTTCGGCCACTCCTGAGGCAGGCCAAGACCGCAAAGCGGTTGTAGTGCCGGATAATTCAAATAATTCAAAATTCTGCGATTTTCGCCAAAAACTATTGCGATTTTCGCAAACACTTCTGCGATTTTCGCAAAAACTTCTGCGAGTTTCGCAAACACTTCTGCGAGTTTCGCAAAAACTTCTGCGATTTTCGCAAATCTTCTACGATTTTCGCAAACACTTCTGCGATTTTCGCAATAACTTCTGCGATTTTCGTAAACACTTCTTCGATTTTCGCAAACACTTCTGCGATTTTCGCAAACACTTCTGCGATTTTCGCAAAAACTTCTGCGATTTTCGCAAACACTTCTGCGATTTTCGCAAAATCTTCTGCGATTTTCGCAAACACTTCTGCGATTTTCGCAAAATCTTCTGCGATTTTCGCAAAAACTTCTGCGATTTTCGCAAACACTTCTGCGATTTTCACAAAAACTGCTGCGATTTTCGCAAAACCTTCTACGATTTTCGCAAAAACTTCTGCGATTTTCGCAAAATCTTCTGCGATTTTCGCAAACACTTCTGCGATTTTCACAAAAACTGCTGCGATTTTCGCAAAAACTTCTGCGATTTTCGCAAACACTTCTGCGATTTTCGCAAAAACTTCTGCGATTTTCGCCAAAACTTCTGCGATTTTCGCAAACACTTCTGCGATTTTCGCAAACACTTCTGCGATTTTCGCAAACTCTTCTGCGATTTTCGCAAACACTTCTGCGATTTTCGCAAACACTTCTGCGATTTTCGCAAACACTTCTGCGATTTTCGCAAACACTTCTGCGATTGTCGCAAAAGCTTCTGCCGATTTCGCAAACACTTCTGCGATTTTCGCAAAAACTTCTGCGATTTTCGCAAAAACTTCTGCGATTTTCGCAAAAACTTCCGCGATTTTCGCCAAAAACTTTTGCGATTTTCGCAAAAACTTCTGCGTTTTTCGCAAACACTTCTGCGTTTTTCGCAAACACTTCTGCGATTTTCGCAAACACTTCTGCGATTTTCTCAAACACTTCTGCGATTTCCGCAAAACTTTTGCGATTTTCGCAAACACTTCTGCGATTTTCGCAAACACTTCTGCGATTTTCGCCAACTCTTCTGCGATTTTCGCAAAAGCTTCTGCGATTTTCGCAAACACTTCTGCGATTTTCGCAAAAACTTCTGCGATTTTCACAAAAACTTCTGCGATTTTCGCAAAAACTTCTGCGATTTTCGCAAACACTTCTGCGATTTTCGCAAACACTTCTGCGATTTTCGCAAAACCTTCTACGATTTTCGCAAAAACTTCTGCGATTTTCGCAAACACTTCTGCGTTTTTCGCAAACACTTCTGCGATTTTCGCAAACACTTCTGCGATTTTCGCAAAACTTCTGCGATTTTCGCAAACACTTCTGCGATTTTCGCAACACTTCTGCGATTTTCGCAAACACTTCTGCGATTTTCGCAAACACTTCTGCGATTTTCGCAAACACTTCTACGATTTTCGCAAACACTTCTGCGATTTTCGCAAACACTTCTGCGATTTTCGTAAACACTTCTTCGATTTTCGCAAACACTTCTGCGATTTTCGCAAACACTTCTGCGATTTTCGCAAAAACTTCTGCGATTTTCGCAAACACTTCTGCGATTTTCGCAAACACTTCTGCGATTTTCGCAAAAACCTCTGCGATTTTCGCAAAACCTTCTACGATTTTCGCAAACACTTCTGCGATTTTCGCAAACACTTCTGCGTTTTTCGCAAAAACTTCTGCGATTTTCGCAAACACTTCTGCGATTTTCGCCAAAAACTATTGCGATTTTCGCAAACACTTCTGCGATTTTCGCAAAAACTTCTGCGAGATACGCAAACACTTCTGCGAGTTTCGCAAAAACTTCTGCGATTTTCGCAAACACTTCTACGATTTTCGCAAACACTTCTGCGATTTTCGCAATAACTTCTGCGATTTTCGTAAACACTTCTTCGATTTTCGCAAACACTTTGCGATTTTCGCAAAAAGTTTTGCGATTTTCGCAAACACTTCTACGATTTTCGCAAACACTTCTGCGATTTTCGCAATAACTTCTGCGATTTTCGTAAACACTTCTTCGATTTTCGCAAACACTTCTGCGATTTTCGCAAACACTTCTGCGATTTTCGCAAACACTTCTGCGATTTTCGCAAAACCTTCTACGATTTTCGCAAACACTTCTGCGATTTTCGCAAAAACCTCTGCGATTTTCGCAAAACCTTCTACGATTTTCGCAAAAACTTCCGCGATTTTCGCAAACACTTCTGCGTTTTTCGCAAAAACTTCTGCGATTTTCGCAAACACTTCTGCGTTTTTCGCAAACACTTCTGCGATTTTCGCAAAAACTTCTGCGATTTTCGCAAACACTTCTGCGATTTTCTCAAACACTTCTGCGATTTCCGCAAAAACTTGTGCGATTTCGCAAAACTTCTGCGATTTTCGCAAACACTTCTGCGATTTTCGCAAAACTTCTGCGATTTTCGCAAAAACTTCTGCGATTTTCGCAAAAAGTTTTGCGATTTTTGCAAACACTTCTGCGATTTTCGCAAAAACTTCTGCGATTTTCGCAAACACTTCTGCGATTTTCGCCAAAAACTTCTGCGATTTTCGCAAACACTTCTGCGATTTTCACAAAAACTGCTGCGATTTTCGCAAACACTTCTGCGATTTTCGCAAACACTTCTGCGATTTTCGCAAACATTTCTGCGATTTTCGCAAACACTTCTGCGATTTTCGCAAACACTTCTGCGATTTTCGTAAACACTTCTTCGATTTTCGCAAACACTTCTGCGATTTTCGCAAACACTTCTGCGATTTTCGCAAACACTTCTACGATTTTCGCAAACACTTCTGCGATTTTCGCAATAACTTCTGCGATTTTCGTAAACACTTCTTCGATTTTCGCAACACTTCTGCGATTTTCGCAAACACTTCTGCGATTTTCGCAAAAACTTCTGCGATTTTCGCAAACACTTCTGCGATTTTCGCAAACACTTCTGCGATTTTCGCAAAACCTCTGCGATTTTCGCAAAACCTTCTACGATTTTCGCAAAAACTTCTGCGATTTTCGCAAACACTTCTGCGATTTTCGCAAAAACTTCTGCGATTTTCGCAAACACTTCTGCGATTTTCGCAAAAACTTCTGCGAGATACGCAAACACTTCTGCGAGTTTCGCAAAAACTTCTGCGATTTTCGCAAAATCTTCTACGATTTTCGCAAACACTTCTGCGATTTTCGCAATAAATTCTGCGATTTTCGTAAACACTTCTTCGATTTTCGCAAACACTTCTGCGATTTTCGCAAACACTTCTGCGATTTTCGCAAACACTTCTACGATTTTCGCAAACACTTCTGCGATTTTCGCAATAACTTCTGCGATTTTCGTAAACACTTCTTCGATTTTCGCAAACACTTCTGCGATTTTCGCAAACACTTCTGCGATTTTCGCAAAAACTTCTGCGATTTTCGCAAACACTTCTGCGATTTTCGCAAACACTTCTGCGATTGTCGCAAAAACCTCTGCGATTTTCGCAAAACCTTCTACGATTTTCGCAAAAACTTCCGCGATTTTCGCAAACACTTCTGTTCTGCGATTTTCGCAACACTTCTGCGATTTTCGCAACACTTCTGGGATTGTCGCAAAAACCTCTGCGATTTTCGCAAAACCTTCTACGATTTTCGCAAAAACTTCCGCGATTTTCGCAAACACTTCTGCGTTTTTCGCAAAAACTTCTGCGATTTTCGCAAAAACTTCTGCGATTTTCGCAAACACTTCTGCGATTTTCGCAAAACTTCTGCGATTTTCGCAAACACTTCTTCGATTTTCTCAAACACTTCTGCGATTTCCGCAAAAACTTCTGCGATTTTCGCAAAAACTTCTGCGATTTTCGCAAAAACTTCTGCGTTTTTCGCAAACACTTCTGCGATTTTCGCAAACACTTCTGCGATTTTCGCAAGAGTTTTGCGATTTTCTCAAACACTTCTGCGATTTCCGCAAAAACTTCTGCGATTTTCGCAAACACTTCTGCGATTTTCGCAAACACTTCTGCGATTTTCGCAAAACTTCTGCGATTTCCGCAAAAACTTCTGCGATTTTCGCAAACACTTCTGCGATTTTCGCCAAAAACTATTGCGATTTTCGCAAACACTTCTGCGATTTTCGCAAAAACTTCTGCGAGTTTCGCAACACTTCTGCGAGTTTCGCAAAAACTTCTGCGATTTTCGCAAAATCTTCTACGATTTTCGCAAACACTTCTGCGATTTTCGCAATAACTTCTGCGATTTTCGTAACACTTCTTCGATTTTCGCAACCTTCTGCGATTTTCGCAATAACTTCTGCGATTTTCGCAAAAACTCTGCGATTTTCGCAAACACTTCTGCGATTTTCGCAAATACTTCTGCGATTTTCGCAAACACTTCTGCGATTTTCGCAAAAAGTTTTGCGATTTTCGCAAAAACTTCTGCGATTTTCGCAAACACTTCTGCGATTTTCACAAAAACTGCTGCGATTTTCGCAAAAACTTCTGCGATTTTCGCAAAAACTTCTGCGATTTTCGCAAATACTTCTGCGATTTTCGCAAACACTTCTGCGATTTTCACAAAAACTTCTGCGATTTTCGCAAAACTTCTGCGATTTTCGCAAAAACTTCTGCGATTTTCGCAAAAACTTGTGCGATTTTCGCCAAAACTTCTGCGATTTTCGCAAACACTTCTGCGATTTTCGCAAACACTTGTGCGATTTTCGCAAACACTTCTGCGATTTTCGCAAACACTTCTGCGATTTTCGCAAACACTTCTGCGATTTTCGCAACACTTCTGCGATTTTCGCAAACACTTTTGCGATTTTCGCAAACACTTCTGCGATTGTCGCAAAACTTCTGCGATTTCGCAAAATCTTCTGCGATTTTCGCAAAACTTCTGCGATTTTCGCAAAAACTTCTGCGATTTTCGCAAAAACTTCTGCGATTTTCGCAAAAACTTTTGCGATTTTCGCAAAAACTTCTGCAATTTTCGCAAAAACTTCTGCGATTTTCGCAAACACTTCTGCAATTTTCGCAAACACTTCTGCGATTTTCACAAAAACTGCTGCGATTTTCGCAAAACCTTCTGCGATTTTCGCAAAACTTCTGCGATTTCGCAAAATCTTCTGCGATTTTCGCAAACTTCTGCGATTTTCACAAAAACTGCTGCGATTTTCGCAAAAACTTCTGCGATTTTCGCAAACACTTCTGCGATTTTCGCAAAAACTTGTGCGATTTTCGCCAAAAACTTCTGCGATTTTCGCAAACACTTCTGCGATTTTCGCAAACACTTCTGCGATTTTCGCAAACTCTTCTGCGATTTTCGCAAACACTTCTGCGATTTTCGCAAACACTTCTGCGATTTTCGCAAAACTTCTGCGATTTTCGCAAACACTTCTGCGATTTTCGCAAACACTTCTGCGATTTTCGCAAAACTTCTGCGATTGTCGCAAAACCTCTGCCGATTTCGCAAATCTTCTGCGATTTTCGCAAAATCTTCTGCGATTTTCGCAAACACTTCTGCGATTTTCGCAAACTTCTGCGATTTTCGCAACACACTTCTGCGATTTTCGCAAACACTTCTGCGATTTTCGCAAACACTTCTGCGATTTTCGCAAACACTTCTGCGATTTTCGCAAACACTTCTGCGATTTTCGCAAAAACTTCTGCGATTTTCGCAAAAACTTCTGCGATTTTCGCAAACACTTCTGCGATTTTCTCAAACACTTTTGCGATTTTCGCAAAAAACTTCGCGATTTTCGCAAACACTTCTGCGATTTTCGCAAACACTTCTGCGATTTTCGCAAAACTTCTGCGATTTTCTCAAAACCTCTACGATTTTCGCAAAAACTTCTGCGATTTTCGCAAACACTTCTGCGATTTTCGCAAACACTTCTGCGATTTTCGCAAAAAATTTTGCGATTTTCGCAAAAACTTCTGCGATTTTCGCCACAAACTATTGCGATTTTCGCAAACACTTCTGCGATTTTCGCAAAAACTTCTGCGATTTTCGCAACACTTCTGCGATTTTCGCAAAATTCTGCGATTTTCGCAAACACTTCTGCTTTTTCGCAAACACTTCTGCGATTTTCGCAAACACTTCTGCGATTTTCGCAAAAACTTCTGCGATTTTCGCAAACACTTCTGCGATTTCCGCAAAAACTTCTGCGATTTTCGCAAAAACTTCTGCGATTTTCGCAAACACTTCTGCGATTTTCGCAAAACTTCTGCGATTTTCGCAAAAACTTCTGCGATTTCCGCAAACACTTCTGCGATTTTTCGCAAAAACTATTGCTATTTTCGCAACACTTCTGCGATTTTCGCAAATCTTCTGCGATTTTCGCAAAACTTCTGCGATTTTCGCAATAACTTCTGCGATTTTCGCAATAACTTCTGCGATTTTCGCAAACACTTCTGCGTTTTTCGCCAAAAACTATTGCTATTTTCGCAAAAACTTCTGCGATTTTCGCAAACACTTCTGCGATTTTCGCAAAAACTTCTGCGATTTTCGCAACACTTCTGCGATTTTCGCAAAAACTTCTGCGATTTTCGCAAACTTCTGCGATTTTCGCAAAACTTCTGCGATTTTCGCAAATCTCTGCGATTTTCGCAAACCTTCTGCGATTTTCGCAAAAACTGCTGCGATTTTCGCAAACACTTCTGCGATTTTCGCAAAATCTTCTGCGATTTTCGCCAAATCTTCTGCGATTTTCGCAAACACTTCTGCGATTTTCGCAAAAACTGCTGCGATTTTCGCAAACACTTCTGCGATTTTCGCAAAAACTTCTGCGATTTTCGCAAACACTTCTGCGATTTTCGCCAAAACTTCTGCGATTTTCGCAAAACAAACACTTCTGCGATTTTCGCAACACTTCTGCGATTTTCGCAACTCTTCTGCGATTTTCGCAAACACTTCTGCGATTTTCGCAAACACTTCTGCGATTTTCGCAAACACTTCTGCGATTTTCGCAAACACTTCTGCGATTGTCGCAAAGCTTCTGCCGATTTCGCAAACTTCTGCGATTTTCGCAAACCTTCTGCGATTTTCGCAAAAACTTCTGCGATTTTCGCAACACTTCTGCGATTTTCGCAAAACTTCTGCGATTTTCGCAAACACTTCTGCGATTTCGCAAATCTTCTGCGATTTTCGCCAAATCTTCTGCGATTTTCGCAACACTTCTGCGATTTTCACAAAAACGCTGCGATTTTCGCAAACACTTCTGCGATTTTCGCAAACACACTTCTGCGATTTTCGCAAACACTTCTGCGATTTTCGCAAAACTTCTGCGATTTTTCGCAAACACTTCTGCGATTTTCGCAAACACTTCTGCGATTTTCGCAACACTTCTGCGATTTTCGCAAAAACTTCTGCGATTTTCGCAAAGCTTCTGCGATTTTCGCAAAATCTTCTGCGATTTTCGCAAAATCTTCTGCGATTTTCGCAAACACTTCTGCGATTTTCGCAAAACTTCTGCGATTTTCGCAAACACTTCTGCGATTTTCGCAAA
>NW_024428598.1:0-22811 GCF_017562075.2 Anopheles merus | reverse complement strand
TCTGGTTCAAAAGTTATGGCCATTTGAAGTTTCACATTTTTTCGGCAAAACAAATTTTTTTCGTCAAAACAAGCGCTCCAGAATGACTCCACACGTTGTTTCAAGTGTCTCCAAGGGTCATCCAAGCACTCAGAATGACTTCAGACGTTGTTCCAAGAGTCTCCAAGGGTCATCCAAAAAAACTCCAGATGACTTCAGACGTTGTTCAAAGGTCCCCAAGGGTCATCCATGCACTCCAGAATGACTTCAGACGTTGTTCCAAGAGTCTCCAAGGGTCATCCATGCACTCCAGATTGACTTTAGACGTTGTTCCAAGAGTCTCCAAGGGTCATATAAGCACTCCAGAATGACTTCAGATGCTATTGCAAGCCCATCCACTTACTTGGATCACCATTTGGCATGTTTCACCAACATTTTAAGGTTTGTTTAGTTTATAGAAACCCTTCACTTCAGAGGCCATTACTATATCCTGCGATGCTCTGATCGAAAATCCAAGGAAATTTGCATTGTGCAACTTTTAATTTCCTTTCCAACGGTGAAAAAAATTAAGTCTCTAGCTCTTTGGTTCAAAAGTTATGCATTTGAAGTTTCACTTTTTTCGGCAAAACTAATTTTTTTCGTCAAAACAAGCGCTCCAGAATGACTCCACACGTTGTTCAAGTGTCTCCAAGGGTCATCCAAGCACTCCAGAATGATTTAGACGTTGTTCCAAGAGTCTCCAAGGGTCATCCAAACATCCAGAGATGACTTCAGGACGTTGTTCAAAGTGTCCTCAAGGGTCATCCATGCACTCCAGAATGACTTCAGACGTTGTTCCAAGAGTCTCCAAGGGTCATCCAAGCACTCCAGAATGACTTTAGACGTTGTTCCAAGAGTCTCCAAGGGTCATCCAAGCACTCCAGATGACTTCAGATGCTATTGCAAGCTCCACTGTACTTAGGATCACCATTTGGCATGTTTCACCAACATTTAAGGTTTGTTTTAGTTTATAGAAACCCTTCACTTCAGAGGCCATTTACTATATCCTGCGATGCTCTGATCGAAAATCCAAGAAAATTTGCATGTGCAACTTTTAATTTCCTTTCCAACGGTGAAAAAATTAAGTCTCTAGCTCTTCTGGTTCAAAAGTTATGGCCATTTGAAGTTTCACATTTTTTCGGCAAAACTAATTTTTTTCGTCAAAACAAGCGCTCCAGAATGACTTCAGACGTTGTTCCAAGTGTCTCCAAGGGTCATTCAAGCACTCCAAAATGACTTCAGACGTTGTTCCAAGAGTCTCCAAGGGTCATCCAAGCACTCCAGAATGACTTCAGATGCTATTGCAAGCTCCACTGTACTTAGGATCACCATTTGGCATGTTTCACCAACATTTTAAGGTTTGTTTTAGTTTATAGAAACCCTTCACTTCAGAGGCCATTTACTATATCCTGCGATGCTCTGATCGAAAATCCAAGAAAATTTGCATTGTGCAACTTTTAATTTCCTTTCCAACGGTGAAAAAATTAAGTCTCTAGCTCTTCTGGTTCAAAAGTTATGGCCATTTGAAGTTTCACATTTTTTCGGCAAAACTAATTTTTTTCGTCAAAACAAGCGCTCCAGAATGACTTCACACGTTGTTTCAAGTGTCTCCAAGGGTCATCCAAGCACTCCAGAATGACTTTAGACGTTGTTCCAAGAGTCTCCAAGGGTCATCCAAGCACTCCAGAATGACTTCAGATGCTATTGCAAGCTCCACTGTACTTAGGATCACCATTTGGCATGTTTCACCAACATTTTAAGGTTTGTTTTAGTTTATAGAAACCCTTCACTTCAGAGGCCATTTACTATATCCTGCGATGCTCTGATCGAAAATCCAAGAAAATTTGCATTGTGCAACTTTTAATTTCCTTTCCAACGGTGAAAAAATTAAGTCTCTAGCTCTTCTGGTTCAAAAGTTATGGCCATTTGAAGTTTCACATTTTTTCGGCAAAACTAATTTTTTTCGTCAAAACAAGCGCTCCAGAATGACTTCAGACGTTGTTCCAAGTGTCTCCAAGGGTCATTCAAGCACTCCAAAATGACTTCAGACGTTGTTCCAAGAGTCTCCAAGGGTCATCCAAGCACTCCAGAATGACTTCAGATGCTATTGCAAGCTCCACTGTACTTAGGATCACCATTTGGCATGTTTCACCAACATTTTAAGGTTTGTTTTAGTTTATAGAAACCCTTCACTTCAGAGGCCATTTACTATATCCTGCGATGCTCTGATCGAAAATCCAAGAAATTTGCATTGTGCAACTTTTAATTTCCTTTCCAACGGTGAAAAAATTAAGTCTCTAGCTCTTCTGGTTCAAAAGTTATGGCCATTTGAAGTTTCACATTTTTCGGCAAAACAAAATTTTTTTCGTCAAAACAAGCGCTCCAGAATGACTTCAGACGTTGTTTCAAGTGTCTCCAAGGGTCATTCAAGCACTCCAGAATGACTTAGACGTTGTTCCAAGAGTCTCCAAGGGTCATCCAAACACTCCAGAATGACTTCAGATGCTATTGCAAGCTCCACTGTACTTAGGATCACCATTTGGCATGTTTCACCAACATTTTAAGGTTTGTTTTAGTTTATAGAAACCCTTCACTTCAGAGGCCATTTACTATATCCTGCGATGCTCTGATCGAAAATCCAAGGAAATTTGCATTGTGCAACTTTTAATTTCCTTTCCAACGGTGAAAAAATTAAGTCTCTAGCTCTTCTGGTTCAAAAGTTATGGCCGTTTGAAATTTCACCTTTTTTCGGCAAAACAAATTTTTTCGTCAAAACAAGCGCTCCAGAATGACTTCAGACGTTGTTCCAAGTGTCTCCAAGGGTCATTCAAGCACTCCAAAATGACTTCAGACGTTGTTCCAAGAGTCTCCAAGGGTCATCCAAACACTCCAGATTGACTTCAGATGCTATTGCAAGCTCCCCTGTACTTAGGATCACCATTTGGCATGTTTCACCAACATTTTAAGGTTTGTTTTAGTTTATAGAAACCCTTCACTTCAGAGGCCATTTACTATATCCTGCGATGCTCTGATCGAAAATCCAAGAAATTTGCATTGTGCAACTTTTAATTCCTTTCCAACGGTGAAAAAATTAAGTCTCTAGCTCTTCTGGTTCAAAAGTTATGGCCGTTTGAAATTTCACCTTTTTTCGGCAAAACAAATTTTTTTCGTCAAAACAAGCGCTCCAGAATGACTTCAGACGTTGTTCCAAGTGTCTCCAAGGGTCATTCAAGCACTCCAAAATGACTTCAGACGTTGTTCCAAGAGTCTCCAAGGGTCATCAAAACACTCCAGAATGACTTCAGATGCTATTGCAAGCTCCACTGTACTTAGGATCACCATTTGGCATGTTTCACCAACATTTTAAGGTTTGTTTTAGTTTATAGAAACCCTTCACTTCAGAGGCCATTTACTATATCCTGCGATGCTCTGATCGAAAATCCAAGAAAATTTGCATTGTGCAACTTTTAATTTCTTTCCAACGGTGAAAAAATTAAGTCTCTAGCTCTTCTGGTTCAAAAGTTATGGCCATTTGAAGTTTCACATTTTTTCGGCAAAACAAATTTTTTTCGTCAAAACAAGCGCTCCAGAATGACTCCACACGTTGTTTCAAGTGTCTCCAAGGGTCATCAAGCACTCCAGAATGACTTCAGACGTTGTTCCAAGAGTCTCCAAGGGTCATCCAAACACTCCAGATTGACTTCAGATGCTATTGCAAGCTCCCCTGTACTTAGGATCACCATTTGGCATGTTTCACCAACATTTTAAGGTTTGTTTTAGTTTATAGAAACCCTTCACTTCAGAGGCCATTTACTATATCCTGCGATGCTCTGATCGAAAATCCAAGAAAATTTGCATTGTGCAACTTTTAATTTCCTTTCCAACGGTGAAAAAATTAAGTCTCTAGCTCTTCTGGTTCAAAAGTTATGGCCGTTTGAATTTCACCTTTTTTCGGCAAAACAAATTTTTTTCGTCAAAACAAGCGCTCCAGAATGACTTCAGACGTTGTTCCAAGTGTCTCCAAGGGTCATTCAAGCACTCCGAAATGACTTCAGACGTTGTTCCAAGAGTCTCCAAGGGTCATCCAAACACTCCAGATTGACTTCAGATGCTATTGCAAGCTCCCCTGTACTTAGGATCACCATTTGGCATGTTTCACCAACATTTTAAGGTTTGTTTTAGTTTATAGAAACCTTCACTTCAGAGGCCATTTACTATATCCTGCGATGCTCTGATCGAAAATCCAAGAAGAAAATTTGCATTGTGCAACTTTTAATTTCCTTTCCAACGGTGAAAAAATTAAGTCTCTAGCTCTTCTGGTTCAAAAGTTATGGCCATTTGAAGTTTCACATTTTTTCGGCAAAACAAATTTTTTTCGTCAAAACAAGCGCTCCAGAATGACTCCACACGTTGTTTCAAGTGTCTCCAAGGGTCATCCAAGCACTCCAGAATGACTTTAGACGTTGTTCCAAGAGTCTCCAAGGGTCATCCAAACACTCCAGAATGACTTCAGATGCTATTGCAAGCTCCACTGTACTTAGGATCACCATTTGGCATGTTTCACCAACATTTTAAGGTTTGTTTTAGTTTATAGAAACCCTTCACTTCAGAGGCCATTTACTATATCCTGCGATGCTCTGATCGAAAATCCAAGAAAATTTGCATTGTGCAACTTTTAATTTCCTTTCCAACGGTGAAAAAATTAAGTCTCTAGCTCTTCTGGTTCAAAAGTTATGGCCGTTTGAAATTTCACTTTTTTCGGCAAAACAAATTTTTTTCGTCAAAACAAGCACTCCAGAATGACTTCAGACGTTGTTCCAAGTGTCTCCAAGGGTCATCCAAGCACTCCAGAATGACTTCAGACGTTGTTCCAAGTGTCTCCAAGGGTCATCCAAGCACTCCAGAATGACTTTAGACGTTGTTCCAAGAGTCTCCAAGGGTCATTCAAGCACTCCAAAATGACTTCAGACGTTGTTCCAAGAGTCTCCAAGGGTCATCCAAGCACTCCAGAATGACTTCAGATGCTATTGCAAGCTCCACTGTACTTAGGATCACCATTTGGCATGTTTCACCAACATTTTAAGGTTTGTTTTAGTTTATAGAAACCCTTCACTTCAGAGGCCATTTACTATATCCTGCGATGCTCTGATCGAAAATCCAAGAAATTTGCATTGTGCAACTTTTAATTTCCTTTCCAACGGTGAAAAAATTAAGTCTCTAGCTCTTCTGGTTCAAAAGTTATGGCCATTTGAAGTTTCACATTTTTTCGGCAAAACAAATTTTTTTCGTCAAAACAAGCGCTCCAGAATGACTCCACACGTTGTTTCAAGTGTCTCCAAGGGTCATCCAAGCACTCCAGAATGACTTTAGACGTTGTTCCAAGAGTCTCCAAGGGTCATCCAAAACTCCAGATTGACTTCAGACGTTGTTCAAAGTGTCCCAAGGGTCATCCATGCACTCCAGAATGACTTCAGACGTTGTTCCAAGAGTCTCCAAGGGTCATCCAAGCACTCCAGAATGACTTTAGACGTTGTTCCAAGAGTCTCCAAGGGTCATCCAAGCACTCCAGAATGACTTCAGATGCTATTGCAAGCTCCACTGTACTTAGGATCACCATTTGGCATGTTTCACCAACATTTTAAGGTTGTTTTAGTTTATAGAAAACCTTCACTTCAGAGGCCATTTACTATATCCTGCGATGTCTGATCGAAAATCCAAGGAATTTGCATTGTGCAACTTTAATTTCCTTTCCAACGGTGAAAAAATTAAGTCTCTAGCTCTTCTGGTTCAAAAGTTATGGCCATTTGAAGTTTCACATTTTTTCGGCAAAACTAATTTTTTCGTCAAAACAAGCGCTCCAGAATGACTCCCACACGTTGTTTCAAGTGTCTCCAAGGGTCATCCAAGCACTCCAGAATGACTTTAGACGTTGTTCCAAGAGTCTCCAAGGGTCATCCAAACACTCCAGATTGACTTCAGACGTTGTTCAAAGTGTCTCAAGGGTCATCCATGCACTCCAGAATGACTTCAGACGTTGTTCCAAGAGTCTCCAAGGGTCATCCAAGCACTCCAGAATGACTTTAGACGTTGTTCCAAGAGTCTCCAAGGGTCATCCAAGCACTCCAGAATGACTTCAGATGCTATTGCAAGCTCCACTGTACTTAGGATCACCATTTGGCATGTTTCACCAACATTTTAAGGTTTGTTTTAGTTTATAGAAACCTTCACTTCAGAGGCCATTTACTATATCCTGCGATGCTCTGATCGAAAATCCAAGAAAATTTGCATTGTGCAACTTTTAATTTCCTTTCCAACGGTGAAAAAATTAAGTCTCTAGCTCTTCTGGTTCAAAAGTTATGGCCATTTGAAGTTTCACATTTTTTCGGCAAAACTAATTTTTTTCGTCAAAACAAGCGCTCCAGAATGACTTCAGACGTTGTTCCAAGTGTCTCCAAGGGTCATTCAAGCACTCCAAAATGACTTCAGACGTTGTTCCAAGAGTCTCCAAGGGTCATCCAAGCACTCCAGAATGACTTCAGATGCTATTGCAAGCTCCACTGTACTTAGGATCACCATTTGGCATGTTTCACCAACATTTTAAGGTTTGTTTTAGTTTATAGAAACCCTTCACTTCAGAGGCCATTTACTATATCCTGCGATGCTCTGATCGAAAATCCAAGAAAATTTGCATTGTGCAACTTTTAATTTCCTTTCCAACGGTGAAAAAATTAAGTCTCTAGCTCTTCTGGTTCAAAAGTTATGGCCGTTTGAAATTTCACCTTTTTTTCGGCAAAACAAATTTTTTTCGTCAAAACAAGCGCTCCAGAATGACTTCAGACGTTGTTCCAAGTGTCTCCAAGGGTCATTCAAGCACTCCGAAATGACTTCAGACGTTGTTCCAAGAGTCTCCAAGGGTCATCCAAGCACTCCAGAATGACTTCAGATGCTATTGCAAGCTCCCTGTACTTAGGATCACCATTTGGCATGTTTCACCAACATTTTAAGGTTTGTTTTAGTTTATAGAAACCCTTCACTTCAGAGGCCATTTACTATATCCTGCGATGCTCTGATCGAAAATCCAAGAAAATTTGCATTGTGCAACTTTTAATTTCCTTTCCAACGGTGAAAAAATTAAGTCTCTAGCTCTTCTGGTTCAAAAGTTATGGCCATTTGAAGTTTCACATTTTTTCGGCAAAACAAATTTTTTTCGTCAAAACAAGCGCTCCAGAATGACTCCACACGTTGTTTCAAGTGTCTCCAAGGGTCATCCAAGCACTCCAGAATGACTTAGACGTTGTTCCAAGAGTCTCCAAGGGTCATCCAAGCACTCCAGAATGACTTCAGATGCTATTGCAAGCTCCACTGTACTTAGGATCACCATTTGGCATGTTTCACCAACATTTTAAGGTTTGTTTTAGTTTATAGAAACCCTTCACTTCAGAGGCCATTTACTATATCCTGCGATGCTCTGATCGAAAATCCAAGAAATTTGCATTGTGCAACTTTTAATTTCCTTTCCAACGGTGAAAAAATTAAGTCTCTAGCTCTTCTGGTTCAAAAGTTATGGCCGTTTGAAATTTCACATTTTTTCGGCAAAACAAATTTTTTCGTCAAAACAAGCGCTCCAGAATGACTTCAGACGTTGTTCCAAGTGTCTCCAAGGGTCATTCAAGCACTCCGAAATGACTTCAGACGTTGTTCCAAGAGTCTCCAAGGGTCATCCAAACACTCCAGATTGACTTCAGATGCTATTGCAAGCTCCCCTGTACTTAGGATCACCATTTGGCATGTTTCACCAACATTTTAAGGTTTGTTTTAGTTTATAGAAACCCTTCACTTCAGAGGCCATTTACTATATCCTGCGATGCTCTGATCGAAAATCCAAGAAAATTTGCATTGTGCAACTTTTAATTCCTTTCCAACGGTGAAAAAATTAAGTCTCTAGCTCTTCTGGTTCAAAAGTTATGGCCATTTGAAGTTTCACATTTTTTCGACAAAACAAATTTTTTTCGTCAAAACAAGCGCTCCAGAATGACTCCACACGTTGTTTCAAGTGTCTCCAAGGGTCATCCAAGCACTCCAGAATGACTTTAGACGTTGTTCCAAGAGTCTCCAAGGGTCATCCAAACACTCCAGAATGACTTCAGATGCTATTGCAAGCTCCACTGTACTTAGGATCACCATTTGGCATGTTTCACCAACATTTTAAGGTTTGTTTTAGTTTATAGAAACCCTTCACTTCAGAGGCCATTTACTATATCCTGCGATGCTCTGATCGAAAATCCAAGAAAATTTGCATTGTGCAACTTTTAATTTCCTTTCCAACGGTGAAAAATTAAGTCTCTAGCTCTTCTGGTTCAAAAGTTATGGCCGTTTGAAATTTCACCTTTTTTCGGCAAAACAAATTTTTTCGTCAAAACAAGCACTCCAGAATGACTTCAGACGTTGTTCCAAGTGTCTCCAAGGGTCATCCAAGCACTCCAGAATGACTTCAGACGTTGTTCCAAGTGTCTCCAAGGGTCATCCAAGCACTCCAGAATGACTTTAGACGTTGTTCCAAGAGTCTCCAAGGGTCATTCAAGCACTCCAAAATGACTTCAGACGTTGTTCCAAGAGTCTCCAAGGGTCATCCAAGCACTCCAGAATGACTTCAGATGCTATTGCAAGCTCCACTGTACTTAGGATCACCATTTGGCATGTTTCACCAACATTTTAAGGTTTGTTTTAGTTTATAGAAACCGTTCACTTCAGAGGCCATTTACTATATCCTGCGATGCTCTGATCGAAAATCCAAGAAATTTGCATTGTGCAACTTTAATTTCCTTTCCAACGGTGAAAAAATTAAGTCTCTAGCTCTTCTGGTTCAAAAGTTATGGCCATTTGAAGTTTCACATTTTTTCGGCAAAACAAATTTTTTTCGTCAAAACAAGCGCTCCAGAATGACTCACACGTTGTTCAAGTGTCTCCAAGGGTCATCCAAGCACTCCAGAATGACTTTAGACGTTGTTCCAAGAGTCTCCAAGGGTCATCCAAAAACTCCAGATTGACTTCAGACGTTGTTCAAAGTGTCCCAAGGGTCATCCATGCACTCCAGAATGACTTCAGACGTTGTTCCAAGAGTCTCCAAGGGTCATCCATGCACTCCAGATGACTTTAGACGTTGTTCCAAGAGTCTCCAAGGGTCATCCAAGCACTCCAGAATGACTTCAGATGCTATTGCAAGCTCCACTGTACTTAGGATCACCATTTGGCATGTTTCACCAACATTTTAAGGTTTGTTTTAGTTTATAGAAACCCTTCACTTCAGAGGCCATTTACTATATCCTGCGATGCTCTGATCGAAAATCCAAGGAAATTTGCATTGTGCAACTTTTAATTTCCTTTCCAACGGTGAAAAAATTAAGTCTCTAGCTCTTCTGGTTCAAAAGTTATGGCCATTTGAAGTTTCACATTTTTTCGGCAAAACTAATTTTTTTCGTCAAAACAAGCGCTCCAGAATGACTCCACACGTTGTTTCAAGTGTCCCCATGGGTCATCCAAGCACTCCAGAATGACTTTAGACGGTGTTCCAAGTGTCTCCAAGGGTCATCCAAGCACTCCAGAATGACTTCAGACGTTGTTCAAAGTGTCTCAAGGGTCATCCAGCACTCCAGAATGACTTCAGACGTTGTTCCAAGAGTCTCCAAGGGTCATCCAAGCACTCCAGAATGACTTTAGACGTTGTTCCAAGAGTCTCCAAGGGTCATCCAAGCACTCCAGAATGACTTCAGATGCTATTGCAAGCTCCACTGTACTTAGGATCACCATTTGGCATGTTTCACCAACATTTTAAGGTTTGTTTTAGTTTATAGAAACCCTTCACTTCAGAGGCCATTTACTATATCCTGCGATGCTCTGATCGAAAATCCAAGAAAATTTGCATTGTGCAACTTTTAATTTCCTTTCCAACGGTGAAAAAATTAAGTCTCTAGCTCTTCTGGTTCAAAAGTTATGGCCATTTGAAGTTTCACATTTTTTCGGCAAAACAATTTTTTTCGTCAAAACAAGCGCTCCAGAATGACTTCAGACGTTGTTCCAAGTGTCTCCAAGGGTCATTCAAGCACTCCAAATGACTTCAGACGTTGTTCCAAGAGTCTCCAAGGGTCATCCAAGCACTCCAGAATGACTTCAGATGCTATTGCAAGCTCCACTGTACTTAGGATCACCATTTGGCATGTTTCACCAACATTTTAAGGTTTGTTTTAGTGTATAGAACCCTTCACTTCAGAGGCCATTTACTATATCCTGCGATGCTCTGATCGAAAATCCAAGAAAATTTGCATTGTGCAACTTTTAATTTCCTTTCCAACGGTGAAAAAATTAAGTCTCTAGCTCTTCTGGTTCAAAAGTTATGGCCATTTGAAGTTTCACATTTTTTCGGCAAAACAAATTTTTTTCGTCAAAACAAGCGCTCCAGAATGACTCCACACGTTGTTTCAAGTGTCTCCAAGGGTCATCCAAGCACTCCAGAATGACTTTAGACGTTGTTCCAAGAGTCTCCAAGGGTCATCCAAGCACTCCAGAATGACTTCAGATGCTATTGCAAGCTCCACTGTACTTAGGATCACCATTTGGCATGTTTCACCAACATTTTAAGGTTTGTTTTAGTTTATAGAAACCCTTCACTTCAGAGGCCATTTACTATATCCTGCGATGCTCTGATCGAAAATCCAAGAAAATTTGCATTGTGCAACTTTTAATTTCCTTTCCAACGGTGAAAAATTAAGTCTCTAGCTCTTCTGGTTCAAAAGTTATGGCCGTTTGAAATTTCACCTTTTTTCGGCAAAACAAATTTTTTTCGTCAAAACAAGCGCTCCAGAATGACTTCAGACGTTGTTCCAAGTGTCTCCAAGGGTCATTCAAGCACTCCGAAATGACTTCAGACGTTGTTCCAAGAGTCTCCAAGGGTCATCCAAACACTCCAGAATGACTTCAGATGCTATTGCAAGCTCCCCTGTACTTAGGATCACCATTTGGCATGTTTCACCAACATTTTAAGGTTTGTTTTAGTTTATAGAAACCCTTCACTTCAGAGGCCATTTACTATATCCTGCGATGCTCTGATCGAAAATCCAAGAAAATTTGCATTGTGCAACTTTTAATTTCCTTTCCAACGGTGAAAAAATTAAGTCTCTAGCTCTTCTGGTTCAAAAGTTATGGCCATTTGAAGTTTCACATTTTTTCGGCAAAACAAATTTTTTTCGTCAAAACAAGCGCTCCAGAATGACTCCACACGTTGTTTCAAGTGTCTCCAAGGGTCATCCAAGCACTCCAGAATGACTTTAGACGTTGTTCCAAGAGTCTCCAAGGGTCATCCAAGCACTCCAGAATGACTTCAGATGCTATTGCAAGCTCCACTGTACTTAGGATCACCATTTGGCATGTTTCACCAACATTTTAAGGTTTGTTTTAGTTTATAGAAACCCTTCACTTCAGAGGCCATTTACTATATCCTGCGATGCTCTGATCGAAAATCCAAGAAATTTGCATTGTGCAACTTTTAATTTCCTTTCCAACGGTGAAAAAATTAAGTCTCTAGCTCTTCTGGTTCAAAAGTTATGGCCATTTGAAGTTTCACATTTTTTCGGCAAAACAAATTTTTTCGTCAAAACAAGCGCTCCAGAATGACTCCACACGTTGTTTCAAGTGTCTCCAAGGGTCATCCAAGCACTCCAGAATGACTTTAGACGTTGTTCCAAGAGTCTCCAAGGGTCATCCAAAAACTCCAGATTGACTTCAGACGTTGTCAAGTGTCCCCAAGGGTCATCCATGCACTCCAGAATGACTTCAGACGTTGTTCCAAGAGTCTCCAAGGGTCATCCAAGCACTCCAGATTGACTTTAGACGTTGTTCCAAGAGTCTCCAAGGGTCATCCAAGCACTCCAGAATGACTTCAGATGCTATTGCAAGCTCCACTGTACTTAGGATCACCATTTGGCATGTTTCACCAACATTTTAAGGTTTGTTTTAGTTTATAGAAACCTTCACTTCAGAGGCCATTTACTATATCCTGCGATGCTCTGATCGAAAATCCAAGAAAATTTGCATTGTGCAACTTTTAATTTCCTTTCCAACGGTGAAAAAATTAAGTCTCTAGCTCTTCTGGTTCAAAAGTTATGGCCATTTGAATTTCACATTTTTTCGGCAAAACTAATTTTTTTCGTCAAAACAAGCGCTCCAGAATGACTTCAGACGTTGTTCCAAGTGTCTCCAAGGGTCATTCAAGCACTCCAAAATGACTTCAGACGTTGTTCCAAGAGTCTCCAAGGGTCATCCAAGCACTCCAGAATGACTTCAGATGCTATTGCAAGCTCCACTGTACTTAGGATCACCATTTGGCATGTTTCACCAACATTTTAAGGTTTGTTTTAGTTTATAGAACCCTTCACTTCAGAGGCCATTTACTATATCCTGCGATGCTCTGATCGAAAATCCAAGAAAATTTGCATTGTGCAACTTTTAATTTCCTTTCCAACGGTGAAAAAATTAAGTCTCTAGCTCTTCTGGTTCAAAAGTTATGGCCATTGAAGTTTCACATTTTTTCGGCAAAACTAATTTTTTTCGTCAAAACAAGCGCTCCAGAATGACTCCAGACGTTGTTCAAGTGTCTCCAAGGGTCATCCAAGCACTCCAGAATGACTTTAGACGTTGTTCCAAGAGTCTCCAAGGGTCATCCAAGCACTCCAGAATGACTTCAGATGCTATTGCAAGCTCCACTGTACTTAGGATCACCATTTGGCATGTTTCACCAACATTTTAAGGTTTGTTTTAGTTTATAGAAACCCTTCACTTCAGAGGCCATTTACTATATCCTGCGATGCTCTGATCGAAAATCCAAGAAAATTTGCATTGTGCAACTTTTAATTCCTTTCCAACGGTGAAAAAATTAAGTCTCTAGCTCTTCTGGTTCAAAAGTTATGGCCGTTTGAAATTTCACTTTTTTCGGCAAAACAAATTTTTTCGTCAAAACAAGCGCTCCAGAATGACTTCAGACGTTGTTCCAAGTGTCTCCAAGGGTCATTCAAGCACTCCGAAATGACTTCAGACGTTGTTCCAAGAGTCTCCAAGGGTCATCCAAACACTCCAGATTGACTTCAGATGCTATTGCAAGCTCCCCTGTACTTAGGATCACCATTTGGCATGTTTCACCAACATTTTAAGGTTTGTTTTAGTTTATAGAAACCCTTCACTTCAGAGGCCATTTACTATATCCTGCGATGCTCTGATCGAAAATCCAAGAAAATTTGCATTGTGCAACTTTTAATTTCCTTTCCAACGGTGAAAAATTAAGTCTCTAGCTCTTCTGGTTCAAAAGTTATGGCCATTTGAAGTTTCACATTTTTTCGGCAAAACAAATTTTTTTCGTCAAAACAAGCGCTCCAGAATGACTCCACACGTTGTTTCAAGTGTCTCCAAGGGTCATCCAAGCACTCCAGAATGACTTAGACGTTGTTCCAAGAGTCTCCAAGGGTCATCCAAGCACTCCAGAATGACTTCAGATGCTATTGCAAGCTCCACTGTACTTAGGATCACCATTTGGCATGTTTCACCAACATTTTAAGGTTTGTTTTAGTTTATAGAAACCCTTCACTTCAGAGGCCATTTACTATATCCTGCGATGCTCTGATCGAAAATCCAAGAAAATTTGCATTGTGCAACTTTTAATTTCCTTTCCAACGGTGAAAAAATTAAGTCTCTAGCTCTTCTGGTTCAAAAGTTATGGCCATTTGAAGTTTCACATTTTTTCGGCAAAACAAATTTTTTCGTCAAAACAAGCGCTCCAGAATGACTCCACACGTTGTTTCAAGTGTCTCCAAGGGTCATCCAAGCACTCCAGAATGACTTTAGACGTTGTTCCAAGAGTCTCCAAGGGTCATCCAAAACTCCAGATTGACTTCAGACGTTGTTCAAGTGTCCCCAAGGGTCATCCATGCACTCCAGAATGACTTCAGACGTTGTTCCAAGAGTCTCCAAGGGTCATCATGCACTCCAGATGACTTTGACGTTGTTCCAAGAGTCTCCAAGGGTCATCAAGCACCCAGAATGACTTCAGATGCTATTGCAAGCTCCACTGTACTTAGGATCACCATTTGGCAGTTTTCACCAACATTTTAAGGTTTGTTTTGTTTATAGAAACCTTCACTTCAGAGGCCATTTACTATATCCTGCGATGCTCTGATCGAAAATCCAAGAAAATTTGCATTGTGCAACTTTTAATTTCCTTTCCAACGGTGAAAAAATTAAGTCTCTAGCTCTTCTGGTTCAAAAGTTATGGCCATTTGAAGTTTCACATTTTTTCGGCAAAAATAATTTTTTTCGTCAAAAACAGCGCTCCAGAATGACTCCACACGTGGTTCAAGTGTCTCAAGGGTCATCCAAGCACTCCAGAATGACTTTAGCGTTGTTCAAGAGTCTCCAAGGGTCATCAAAAACTCCAGTGACTTCAGACGTGTTCAAAAGTTCCTCAAGGGTCATCCAAGCACTCCAGAATGACTTCAGACGTTGTTCCAAGAGTCTCCAAGGGTCATCCAAGCACTCCAGAATGACTTTAGACGTTGTTCCAAGAGTCTCCAAGGGTCATCCAAGCACTCCAGAATGACTTCAGATGCTATTGCAAGCTCCACTGTACTTAGGATCACCATTGGCATGTTTCACCAACATTTAAGGTTTGTTTTAGTTTATAGAAACCTTCACTTCAGAGGCCATTACTATATCCTGCGATGCTCTGATCGAAAATCCAAGAAAATTTGCATTGTGCAACTTTTAATTTCCTTTCCAACGGTGAAAAAATTAAGTCTCTAGCTCTTCTGGTTCAAAAGTTATGGCCATTTGAAGTTTCACATTTTTTCGGCAAAAAAATTTTTTTCGTCAAAACAAGCGCTCCAGAATGACTTCAGACGTTGTTCCAAGTGTCTCCAAGGGTCATTCAAGCACTCCAAAATGACTTCAGACGTTGTTCCAAGAGTCTCCAAGGGTCATCCAAGCACTCCAGAATGACTTCAGATGCTATTGCAAGCTCCACTGTACTTAGGATCACCATTTGGCATGTTTCACCAACATTTTAAGGTTTGTTTTAGTTTATAGAAACCCTTCACTTCAGAGGCCATTTACTATATCCTGCGATGCTCTGATCGAAAATCCAAGAAAATTTGCATTGTGCAACTTTTAATTTCCTTTCCAACGGTGAAAAAATTAAGTCTCTAGCTCTTCTGGTTCAAAAGTTATGGCCATTGAGAAGTTTCACATTTTTTCGGCAACAAACTAATTTTTTCGTCAAAACAAGCGCTCCAGAATGACTTCACACGTTGTTTCAAGTGTCTCCAAGGGTCATCCAAGCACTCCAGAATGACTTTAGACGTTGTTCCAAGAGTCTCCAAGGGTCATCCAAGCACTCCAGAATGACTTCAGATGCTATTGCAAGCTCCACTGTACTTAGGATCACCATTGGCATGTTTCACCAACATTTTAAGGTTTGTTTTAGTTATAGAAACCCTTCACTTCAGAGGCCATTTACTATATCCTGCGATGCTCTGATCGAAAATCCAAGAAAATTTGCATTGTGCAACTTTTAATTTCCTTTCCAACGGTGAAAAAATTAAGTCTCTAGCTCTTCTGGTTCAAAAGTTATGGCCATTTGAAATTTCACCTTTTTTCGGCAAAACAAATTTTTTCGTCAAAACAAGCGCTCCAGAATGACTTCAGACGTTGTTCCAAGTGTCTCCAAGGGTCATTCAAGCACTCCGAATGACTTCAGACGTTGTTCCAAGAGTCTCCAAGGGTCATCCAAACACTCCAGATTGACTTCAGATGCTATGCAAATCCACTGTACTTAGGATCACCATTTGGCATGTTTCACCAACATTTTAAGGTTTGTTTTAGTTTATAGAAACCCTTCACTTCAGAGGCCATTTACTATATCCTGCGATGCTCTGATCGAAAATCCAAGAAAATTGCATTGTGCAACTTTTAATTTCCTCCAACGGTGAAAAAATTAAGTCTCTAGCTCTTCTGGTTCAAAAGTTATGGCCATTTGAAGTTTCACATTTTTTCGGCAAAACAAATTTTTTCGTCAAAACAAGCGCTCCAGAATGACTCACACGTTGTTTCAAGTGTCTCCAAGGGTCATCAAGCACTCCAGAATGACTTCAGACGTGTTCCAAGAGTCTCCAAGGGTCATCCAAGCACTCCAGAATGACTTCAGATGCTATTGCAAGCTCCACTGTACTTAGGATCACAATTGGCATGTTTCACCACCTTTTAGATTTTTGGGTTTGGTTTGTTTTAGTTTATAGAAAACCTTCACTTCAGAGGCCATTTACTATATCCTGCGATGCTCTGATCGAAAATCCGAAAATTTGCATTGTGCAACTTTTAATTTCCTTTCCAACGGTGAAAAAATTAAGTCTCTAGCTCTTCTGGTTCAAAAGTTATGGCCATTTGAAGTTTCACATTTTTTCGGCAAAACAAATTTTTTTCGTCAAAACAAGCGCTCCAGAATGACTTCAGACGTTGTTTCAAGTGTCTCCAAGGGTCATCAAGCACTCAGAATGACTTAGACGTTTTCCAAGAGTCTCCAAGGGTCATCCAAGCACTCCAGAATGACTTCAGATGCTATTGCAAGCTCCACTGTACTTAGGATCACCATTTGGCATGTTTCACCAACATTTTAAGGTTTGTTTTAGTTTATAGAAACCTTCACTTCAGAGGCCATTTACTATATCCTGCGATGCTCTGATCGAAAATCCAAGGAAATTTGCATTGTGCAACTTTTAATTTCCTTTCCAACGGTGAAAAAATTAAGTCTCTAGCTCTTCTGGTTCAAAAGTTATGGCCATTTGAAGTTTCACATTTTTCGGCAAAAAAATTTTTTTCGTCAAAACAAGCGCTCCAGAATGACTTCAGACGTTGTTCCAAGTGTCTCCAAGGGTCATTCAAGCACTCCAAAATGACTTCAGACGTTGTTCCAAGAGTCTCCAAGGGTCATCCAAACACTCCAGATTGACTTCAGATGCTATTGCAAGCTCCCATGTACTTAGGATCACCATTTGGCATGTTTCACCAACATTTTAAGGTTTGTTTTAGTTTATAGAAACCTTCACTTCAGAGGCCATTACTATATCCTGCGATGCTCTGATCGAAAATCCAAGAAAATTTGCAATGTGCAACTTTTAATTTCCTTTCCAACGGTGAAAAAATTAAGTCTCTAGCTCTTCTGGTTCAAAAGTTATGGCCATTTGAAGTTTCACATTTTTCGGCAAAACAATTTTTTCGTCAAAACAAGCGCTCCAGAATGACTTCAGACGTTGTTCAAGTGTCTCCAAGGGTCATCCAAGCACTCCAGAATGACTTCAGACGTTGTTCCAAGAGTCTCCAAGGGTCATCCAAGCACTCCAGAATGACTTCAGATGCTATTGCAAGCTCCACTGTACTTAGGATCACCATTTGGCATGTTTCACCAACATTTTAAGGTGTTTTAGTTTATAGAAACCCTTCACTTCAGAGGCCATTTACTATATCCTGCGATGCTCTGATCGAAAATCCAAGAAAATTTGCATTGTGCAACTTTTAATTTCCTTTCCAACGGTGAAAAAATTAAGTCTCTAGCTCTTCTGGTTCAAAAGTTATGGCCATTGAAATTTCACATTTTTTCGGCAAAACAAATTTTTTCGTCAAAACAAGCGCTCCAGAATGACTCCAGACGTTGTTTCAAGTGTCTCCAAGGGTCATCAAGCACTCCAGAATGACTTAGACGTTGTTCCAAGAGTCTCCAAGGGTCATCCAAGACACTCCAGAATGACTTCAGATGCTATTGCAAGCTCCACTGTACTTAGGATCACCATTTGGCATGTTTCACCAACATTTTAAGGTTTGTTTTAGTTTATAGAAACCTTCACTTCAGAGGCCATTTACTATATCCTGCGATGCTCTGATCGAAAATCCAAGAAAATTTGCATTGTGCAACTTTTAATTTCCTTTCCAACGGTGAAAAAATTAAGTCTCTAGCTCTTCTGGTTCAAAAGTTATGGCCGTTTGAAATTTCACCTTTTCGGCAAAACAAATTTTTTTCGTCAAAACAAGCGCTCCAGAATGACTTCAGACGTTGTTCCAAGTGTCTCAAGGGTCATTCAAGCACTCCGAATGACTTCAGACGTTGTTCCAAGAGTCTCCAAGGGTCATCCAAACACTCCAGATTGACTTCAGATGCTATTGCAAGCTCCCCTGTACTTAGGATCACCATTTGGCATGTTTCACCAACATTTTAAGGTTTGTTTAGTTTATAGAAACCCTTCACTTCAGAGGCCATTTACTATATCCTGCGATGCTCTGATCGAAAATCCAAGAAAATTTGCATTGTGCAACTTTTTTAATTTCCTTTCCAACGGTGAAAAAATTAAGTCTCTAGCTCTTCTGGTTCAAAAGTTATGGCCGTTTGGAATTTCACTTTTTCGGCAAAACAATTTTTTTCGTCAAAACAAGCGCTCCAGAATGACTTCAGACGTTGTTCCAAGTGTCTCCAAGGGTCATTCAAGCACTCCCGAAATGACTTCAGACGTTGTTCCAAGAGTCTCCAAGGGTCATCCAAACACTCCAGAATGACTTCAGATGCTATTGCAAGCTCCCTGTACTTAGGATCACCATTGGCATGTTTCACCAACATTTTAAGGTTTGTTTTTAGTTATAGAAACCCTTCACTTCAGAGGCCATTTACTATATCCTGCGATGCTCTGATCGAAAATCCAAGAAAATTTGCATTGTGCAACTTTTAATTTCCTTTCCAACGGTGAAAAAATTAAGTCTCTAGCTCTCGGTTCAAAAGTTATGGCCATTTGAAGTTCACATTTTTCGGCAAAACAAATTTTTTTTCGTCAAAACAAGCGCTCCAGAATGACTTCAGACGTTGTTCCAAGTGTCTCCAAGGGTCATTCAAGCACTCCAGAATGACTTCAGACGTTGTTCCAAGAGTCTCCAAGGGTCATCCAAGCACTCCAGAATGACTTCAGATGCTATTGCAAGCTCCACTGTACTTAGGATCACCATTTGGCATGTTTCACCAACATTTTAAGGTTTGTTTTAGTTTATAGAAACCTTCACTTCAGAGGCCATTACTATATCCTGCGATGCTCTGATCGAAAATCCAGGAAATTTGCATTGTGCAACTTTAATTTCCTTTCCAACGGTGAAAAATTAAGTCTCTAGCTCTTCTGGTTCAAAAGTTATGGCCATTGAAGTTTCACATTTTTTCGGCAAAAACTAATTTTTTTCGTCAAAAACAAGCGCTCCAGAATGACTTCAGACGTTGTTCCAAGTGTCTCCAAGGGTCATTCAAGCACTCCAAAATGACTTCAGACGTTGTTCCAAGAGTCTCCAAGGGTCATCCAAACACTCCAGATGACTTCAGATGCTATTGCAAGCTCCCCTGTACTTAGGATCACCATTTGGCATGTTTCACCAACATTTTAAGGTTTGTTTTAGTTTATAGAAACCCTTCACTTCAGAGGCCATTTACTATATCCTGCGATGCTCTGATCGAAAATCCAAAGAAAATTTGCATTGTGCAACTTTTAATTTCCTTTCCAACGGTGAAAAAATTAAGTCTCTAGCTCTTCTGGTTCAAAAGTTATGGCCATTTGAAATTTCACTTTTTTCGGCAAAACAAATTTTTTCGTCAAAACAAGCGCTCCAGAATGACTTCAGACGTTGTTCAAGTGTCTCAAGGGTCATTCAAGCACTCCAGAAAGACTTCAGACGTTGTTCCAAGAGTCTCCAAGGGTCATCCAAGCACTCCAGATGACTTCAGATGCTATTGCAAGCTCCACTGTACTTAGGATCACCATTTGGCATGTTTCACCAACATTTTAAGGTGTTTTAGTTTATAGAAACCTTCACTTCAGAGGCCATTTACTATATCCTGCGATGCTCTGATCGAAAATCAAAGAAATTTGCATTGTGCAACTTTTAATTCCTTTCCAACGGTGAAAAAATTAAGTCTCTAGCTCTTCTGGTTCAAAAGTTATGGCCGTTTGAAATTTCACATTTTTTCGGCAAAACAAATTTTTTTCGTCAAAAACAAGCGCTCCAGAATGACTTCAGACGTTGTTCCAAGTGTCTCCAAGGGTCATTCAAGCACTCCGAAATGACTTCAGACGTTGTTCCAAGAGTCTCCAAGGGTCATCCAAACACTCCAGAATGACTTCAGATGCTATTGCAAGCTCCCTGTACTTAGGATCACCATTGGCATGTTTCACCAACATTTTAAGGTTTGTTTTAGTTTATAGAAACCTTCACTTCAGAGGCCATTTACTATATCCTGCGATGCTCTGATCGAAAATCCAAGAAAATTTGCATTGTGCAACTTTATTTCCTTTCCAACGGTGAAAAAATTAAGTCTCTAGCTCTTCTGGTTCAAAAGTTATGGCCATTTGAAAGTTTCACATTTTTTCGGCAAAACAAATTTTTTCGTCAAAACAAGCGCTCCAGAATGACTCCACACGTGTTTCAAGTGTCTCCAAGGGTCATCCAAGCACTCCAGAAATGACTTCAGACGTTGTTCCAAGAGTCTCCAAGGGTCATCCAAGCACTCCAGAATGACTTCAGATGCTATTGCAAGCCCACTGTACTTAGGATCACCATTTGGCATGTTTCACAACATTTTAAGGTTTGTTTTAGTTTATAGAAACCTTCACTTCAGAGGCCATTTACTATATCCTGCGATGCTCTGATCGAAAATCCAAGGAATTTGCATTGTGCAACTTTAATTTCCTTTCCAACGGTGAAAAAATTAAGTCTCTAGCTCTTCTGGTTCAAAAGTTATGGCCATTTGAAGTTCACATTTTTTCGGCAAAAAAATTTTTTCGTCAAAACAAGCGCTCCACGCCAGAAGACTTCAGACGTTGTTCCAGTGTCCCAAGGGTCATTCAAGCACTCCAAAATGACTTCAGACGTTGTTCCAAGAGTCTCCAAGGGTCATCCAAACACTCCAGAATGACTTCAGATGCTATTGCAAGCTCCACTGTACTTAGGATCACCATTGGCATGTTTCACAACATTTAAGGTTTGTTTAGTTTATAGAAACCCTTCACTTCAGAGGCCATTTACTATATCCTGCGATGCTCTGATCGAAAATCCAAGAAAATTTGCATTGTGCAACTTTTAATTCCTTTCCAACGGTGAAAAAATTAAGTCTCTAGCTTCTGGTTCAAAAGTTATGGCCATTTGAAGTTTCACATTTTTTCGGCAAAACAATTTTTTTCGTCAAAAACAAGCGCTCCAGAATGACTCAGACGTTGTTCAAGTGTCTCCAAGGGTCATCCAAGCACTCCAGAAATGACTTAGACGTTGTTCCAAGAGTCTCCAAGGGTCATCCAAGAACTCCAGAATGACTTCAGATGCTATTGCAAGCTCCATGTACTTAGGATCACCATTGGGCTGTTTCACCAACATTTTAAGGTTTGTTTTAGTTTATAGAAACCCTTCACTTCAGAGGCCATTTACTATATCCTGCGATGCTCTGATCGAAAATCCAAGAAAATTTGCATTGTGCAACTTTTAATTTCCTTTCCAACGGTGAAAAAATTAAGTCTCTAGCTCTTCTGGTTCAAAAGTTATGGCCATTTGAAGTTTCACATTTTTTCGGCAAAACAAATTTTTTCGTCAAAACAAGCGCTCCAGAATGACTCCAGACGTTGTTTCAAGTGTCTCCAAGGGTCATCCAGCACTCCAGAATGACTTCAGACGTTGTTCCAAGAGTCTCCAAGGGTCATCCAAGCACTCCAGAATGATTCAGATGCTATTGCAAGCTCCACTGTACTTAGGATCACCATTTGGCATGTTTCACCAACATTTTAGGTTTGTTTTAGTTTATAGAAAAACCTTCACTTCAGAGGCCATTTACTATATCCTGCGATGCTCTGATCGAAAATCCAAGGAAATTTGCATTGTGCAACTTTTAATTTCCTTTCCAACGGTTGAAAAAATTAAGTCTCTAGCTCTTCTGGTTCAAAAGTTATGGCCATTGAAGTTTCACTTTTTTCGGCAAAACAAATTTTTTTCGTCAAAAACAAGCGCTCCAGAATGACTCACACGTTGTTCAAGTGTCTCCAAGGGTCATTCAAGCACTCCAAAATGACTTCAGACGTTGTTCCAAGAGTCTCCAAGGGTCATCCAAACACTCCAGATTGACTTCAGATGCTATTGCAAGCTCCCCTGTACTTAGGATCACCATTTGCATGTTCACCAACATTTAAGGTTTTTTTAGTTTATAGAAACCCTTCACTTCAGAGGCCATTAATATATCCTGCGATGCTCTGATCGAAAATCCAAGAAAATTTGCACTGTGCAAATTTTAATTTCCTTTCCAACGGTGAAAAAATTAAGTCTCTAGCTTTCTGGTTAAAGTTATGGCCATTTGAAATTTCACCTTTTTTCGGCAAAACAAATTTTTTTCGTCAAAACAAGCGCTCCAGAATGACTCAGACGTTGTTCCAAGTGTCTCCAAGGGTCATTCAAGCACTCCAAATGACTTCAGACGTTGTTCCAAGAGTCTCCAAGGGTCATCCAAACACTCCAGATGACTTCAGATGCTATTGCAAGCTCCCCTGTACTTAGGATCACCATTTGGCATGTTTCACCAACATTTTAAGGTTTGTTTTAGTTTATAGAAACCCTTCACTTCAGAGGCCATTTACTATATCCTGCGATGCTTGATCGAAAATCCAAGAAAATTTGCATGTGCAACTTTTAATTTCTTTCCAACG
>NW_024428597.1:0-22851 GCF_017562075.2 Anopheles merus | reverse complement strand
AAATAAGTAAGGCCTATACGCGCACACGAAAGTGTCTTTCGGAGCAGCAGCTTAAGACAGGCACAGTACACGCCGACTTAAGCACAATAATAACGCACCAACTGGTTCTTGGCAAATAATCGATTCATTAGTTTATTCAATTGATTTTATACTCTAAAAATGCTGACCGTCGTCGATCAGCATATTTTTCTTAGTCTATTCTTCTTAGCCTATTTCCATTTAATCGTTAAACCAGCGCGCATCGCTGCGCGTTGCATAACGTAGCTAGTCAGCATTTATTGACCTAGCAACGCTTTGTTTTTTAAGCCTAAATTGTCGTCAGCGACATCCCTCCCCCGTAAGTCCTCGTAGGGAGTTACAATTCTAGGTTTAAAGTGGGTGGCCTGCATGGAGGAGACCAATATTTTGTTTTAGATATTTCTTGATTAACATCGCGGAAACCAAGATGACCGTAATAGAAACACTTAGTATGGTTATTGAGAAAAGTACATAGTTACTAGTTACCGATTCTACTTCGTTAGACTTATCTTCTTTTGATATGCTTAAATTTAACATGGGTTTAAAATATGCTCTGACTTGCTCAGATTTTATTAGCATCGTCGGTTGTATTTCGAACTTGCTCGTCAAAATGCTACAGTCTAGTGACAAGGTTATGATTCCGATTGAGCAGCTTGGGGTAGTGAGTGTTTTGTTACATTTTAGTAATATCTTATCAGGGTTGGTAGAGAAGAACAGAATACTGTTTGGATTTGTAAGTTGTATAAATTCAGTGACTTCTGGCCCTATTTCCTTTGAACTACATCTGGTACCACTTTCTGTGTGTAGTAATGCTGATGCTATGCAGTCTGGTTCTCGTTGTATTATTTTCTCAGAAGATATGTAGTGCGATTCGTTCAGTTTAAAAATTTCCTTCGGGTATAAGTAACTAGTTTCGTTGATGGCTATTATTTTTTCATGTATGTCTAAAATCGTATGATTGGCAAAGTTTGGAATGGCTATGACTTTAAATATCTCGTAATTTTCTATCGATACAATTATGTTTTTGATAGAAAAGACTATTTCACCCTCTTCTATTCTCCTATTGGTTATTTCCGAGTATTCTAAAACGTTATAATGACTTGCCATCTTTCTTCGTATAGTTTGTTTTAACATCTCTTCGTCCTCTAAATATAATTTGGTTGAATCTATTTCGTGATACTTATTTATCATGTCTTGTACTAGAGCGGTTGTAAGCATGATCGTTTCTTGTATATACTTTGTTAGAACTTCATTTTTGTTATGCTTAAATTCCTTGCTGAGAACATCTATACCATCATAGAGTTTGTCTATTCGGTGACGTAAATTTTCTGTTAACTCATTGTGTTTTTTATTTGTTTGGGTCAAACGTTCGGACACATGTGTAATTTTTGTATCCTCTGCTGCTCTGAAGGCTGCTAATTGCTCGTCTATGTCGTCTCCCCCGAACATGAAATCTTTTAGTATACCAAATATTCCCCGGGAGCGTTTTGTCCTTTTGTGACTTATTCCTTGAATTAGTTGAATTGCATGGTTGCATTCGTGCTGAAGTGTAACTTTTAGATCCGAGAGTTCAGAGTCCGTACTATTAACGGAGTTCAATACTATGGTTAAGTGTTTTTTTCAACGTTTGTAA
This sequence comes from Anopheles merus, assembly GCF_017562075.2. Taxonomy (NCBI): domain Eukaryota; kingdom Metazoa; phylum Arthropoda; class Insecta; order Diptera; family Culicidae; genus Anopheles; species Anopheles merus. The sequence continues at coordinate 21,200 of NW_024428597.1, read as the reverse complement.
CGTATCCGTATCATTTTCCGGACGTGTCCCCGTATGGAATGTCGTTTCCCATGCTCCTTTTTTTAATAGGAGTGTCCCAATATGATCAAAATATATTCCTGGTTCAGGGATAGGTACGATCGATAAGCATTCGACTCTAAACAGTGCGGCTATGTATATTGTTATTTTAAGGATGAGCTCCATGATACGGGCCTAATTTTGAGCTTTTTCCTTTTTGGTATTTAACTTGCTAGTTCTTCTGCTTTAGCTTTTATAACGTTAAGATTTGTTTCTTTCCTTTTTCCCCAATTTGAAAATGTTTGATCTCGTTTTACCTCGAGTACTGCTAGTTTTACAGTTGGCCTGTTAACTAAATTATTACCTACTTTGATTCGTGCTGAACGAGTCTGTCCGTCTACGCCAGTTACCAGCTCGCAGATTCGGCCTTTAAACCATTTTCCTTTCCTTTGTTCATCGGGAAACGTGACAATATCGCCTATTTGTAATGGTTTGGCCGGTTGAGTCCACTTCTCTCGTTTAGAAAGCTTTGGGAGATACTCAGCTATCCACCGTCGCCAATATTGTTGTGTGATTGCCTGGGCCCTTTTCCAATCGGACCGTACCAATTCTGTTTTGGTGATATCTGAGATATTCGGCTCTGCCTCGCCGGAACAACCTAGCAAGAAATGAGCTGGAGTTAGGGGCTCGTCATCTTCTCGTTCTAGTGTTAAGTGAGTCAATGGTCGATTATTTGTTAGGAACTCTATCTCAGTTAGTATTGATCTGAGAACGTGTTCTTTATAACTCTCAGCCATGGGAAGCAGACTCTTGATTTCTCCAACCATTCGCTCCCACGCACCTCCAAAATGAGGGGCGCCTGGTGGGTTAAAGATCCATTCTATGCCTTCTGAGGCACATCGATATCTTATTTGTTTCATCTCATTGTCGGCTCCGACAAAGTTGGTCCCATTATCGCTGTATAGGAAAGATACCTTTCCTCTTCTGTATTGCAAATTTTTTAAGCAAACAATAAAGGTGCTTGCCGTTAGATCAATGGCTATTTCTATATGGATTGCTCTTGTGGTTAAACACGTAAATATAACACCCCACCTTTTTTCTGACCGTCTGCCTATCGTAACGAATAGGGGGCCGAAGTAATCTACTCCACAATGCGTAAATGGTTTTTTAAACACTGCTGTTCTACATGTTGGCAGTGGTGCCATTATTGGTGGGATTGGTTTAGCTCGTGCGTTTTTGCAGTATTGACATTTGTTTATTACGTGCTTAAGACTGCTTCTGAGATCTATCACCCAGAATTTTTGACGAACTGCAACCATCACTGATTCGCTCTTCTGGTGGTAGTACCTCTCATGATAATGTTGTAGGATAAGGTTTGTAATGTGATGCCCTTTTGGTAGGACAATAGGGCTACGTGCGTTAAATTGAAGAAATTTAACGTGTTCAAGTCTTCCTCTAGAACGCATGATCCCATCTTGGTCCAACATAGGGCACAGGCACCTAACTTTACTGCTGCCATTAATCGGGTTCTTCAATGAGAGTTGTATCATCTCCGTTTGAAAGCTTTCCCATTGAGCCTTTTTTATTAAGTGGCGCTCAGCTAAGTCAAGGGTAGCTTTATCGATTGCTGTCGAAAATGACAGGGATTTAGCCTTACTTTTTAACCAATCCAAGTACTTTAGTGCGTACGCTACCGATCGTTTTAGACGGTGCCAGTTGGAACACCATTCGACGGAAATGGCGTCATAATCTATTCTTTCCACTGTTCTCGAAGTGTTTACCCTTTTCCGGTCTTCAAATGTGTCCGGAATGTCTGGTGTTAGTGTTTTTATTTCTAAATTTTTGAGAAAGTCGGGACCATTTAACCATATTGACTTTTTCTTACAAGTTTTTGTAGCTTCGTCAGCAGGGTTTTCTGCAGATGCTACCCAGTTCCACTGCTTCGGAGAGTTGAACTCCAAAATTTCTCCGATTCTCAGGGCTACGAACTGATTATATGTTCTAGGCTCTGAGTTAAGCCAAGCTAGAACTGTTTTTGAATCGGTCCAAAAGAATTCTGTTTGAACCTTTAACCGCAATTCCCTCTTGATTGATTCGTTTAGGCGAGTGCCTAGCACTGCCCCTTGCAATTCAAGCCTAGGGATCGACAGTGGTTTGGTAGGAGCGACTCTTGATTTTGCGGCCACGATACTTATGTCGATGCCTAAGTCGTGGACTGTCCTAAGATACGTAACCGCGGCAAAGGCTTTTTCTGACGCGTCTACGAAAGTATGGAGCTCCCTGATCTTTACGTTATTTCCAATCGAAAAACATCTAGGTATAGATATGTTGATCGAGTTTTCGATTCGGTTTATCCAGTTTTCCCATTTTTCCTTTATGGACTGTGTGATTTCGTCATCCCAGTCTAGTTTAGTTTTCCAAAGATCTTGCATCAAAATTTTACCTTCAACAGTAATGTTGGCAAGATGACCTAGAGGATCGTAGATTTTCATTATATATGAGAACATCTGACGTTTCGTTAATTTTTTAATATCTGCCTTTTTAAACTTGTAGGCAAAGACGTCAGACTCTTTGTCCCAAATCAATCCCAACACTTTATCGAAGTTTTGATTTTTCTCCTCTATGCCAAGTACACTTTTCTCAGATAACCTGTTGGTTGGAATGCTTTTCTCTACTTCTTTTGAGTTGGAAAAGAAGTTTCTCATAAAGAATTTAGCATCATCATGTATTTTACACACCTCCGAGATAGTATTCACGGCTGTATCAATATCTGGATAACTATCTAGGTAGTCATCTACGTAGTGATTTTCAATAATCGCTTTTACTGCCTGGGGATAAATATTTTTGTAACGCAGTGCGTTCTCGTTCTTCACAAACTGAGCACAAGTTGGTGAACAAGTTGCCCCAAATGTCATCACTTGCATAACGTAAACTTGAGGAACGTCAGAAGGCGATTCTCGAAATAGAAATCTTTGAGCGTCTTGATCTTCCCGTCTCACCTTTACCTGGTGATACATTTCCTTGATATCTCCTGAACAGCCTATTTTGTGTTCCCTGAAGCGGACTAGCACTCCGAACAGGGACGCAGTAAGATCTGGGCCGGAAAGAAGTTGAGAATTAAGGGATATTTTGATTTTTTGCAGCCGCGTCGAATACTAGACGTGGTTTGGGAATGGGTTTATTATGGTTTATCACGGAAAAGTGGGGAATATAGTTTATTTTCCCGTTCAATTGCAGCAGTTCCATTGGTGTCGCCTTACGTGCATATCCCTTTTCAATGTATGCGTTTATTTCTTTATGATACCATGATTTTAAGTTTGGATCCCTTTCCATTGCCTTCTCTTGACTTTTTAAGCGCGTAAGCGCTTGTCCGTAACTATCTGGCAATTTAGGATTGTCGGTTTTCCATACTAAACCAATTTCGTATCCGTCGCCAGTATTTTTAAGCGTTTCTTTCATAATCTTTAACGCTCTTTTGTCTTCTTCAGAGGCACGGGTTGGAGTAGGTTTAACTCCAAATTCCTCTGTAGAAAAGAAACCACGCAAGATTTGCATCATGTTCTTGTTTTCTTCTTCGTACGTCTCTGTCATCACAAATGAGTTCTCTGTGACATTTGGCGTATTCGTTCCCCCAAAAATGACCCAACCAAGCCTCGTTTCATGGGCAATTGGTTCGTTTGGTCTACCTTCTCGATATTTTGCACCATGGCAAAGATACGAATGTGGAAGGCCTAGTAGCACGGTAGGCCTCGCATCTGCATAGCTAGAGATACTAATGCCTTTCAAATGTTTAAATTTTCTTTGCAAAAACGGAGCATCTATGCTTTGAACGGGAAGGTTAAGTTCCCTTACACTTCTGAGACCTTTAACTTGGAATTTTCTTTTGTTAGCTCCCTCTACTGTTATGGGAACTATCCTACTTTCTGTCTCTTTTTGAATGCTTCCGTCCGTCCAGGAGAGAGTTAGCGGTCTTTTTGGTCCGTGAACGTTTAGTTCTTTTCGGACACTTTCCAAAATGAGGCTAGTTGAAGAGCCAGGATCCATGAATGCATAAGTTTCGAATTTTCTTTCATTGTGGTGCAAAGTGATGGGCACGATCTGATAGAACAGATTATTCTTTTCCTGATGGCAATTTATTTTGTTTGTAGGTTGCCCTTCTACCAGATTTCTTTTATGAAACATACTATGATGCCTTTTGCCGCAACCGTATACATTACATTGTGGTGGTAGGCGACAGTTTTGGGCGTTATGGTTGCTGTACTTGCAGCAATTGGTGCAAATTCTATGCCGAATGAAAAGAGATAATTTTTCATCGGGCGTCTTACCGTTCAATTGTCGGCAACGAGTGGTTTCATGAAGAAATCCACAAATTAGACATATCGTTTCCTTTTCTGGCCCTTTATGACGATGCTGCATGTTTTGACGGTTCGACCTTTCTTGTTTGGTTACTCCTTCGTTCGCGGCCAGTATAATGGCCAGTTCTTCAGAGGGTTTCAGCCATTCTGCTAGGTCTTCTAGCGTAAGATTCTTATTATCTTGTTTCCTACTTATTGTGTGTTTCAACCATTCGTTCCGAAGTTCGGTTGAAAACCTTGATGTCAAATCGTTTAGCAGCCTCTGATCATTCAAAAAACCTTCTTGTTTCAACAACACCATGTTATCAATGAGATTGCGCAAAGCGTTGGAAAATTCTAAAAATGCTGAGGGATTATCTGTCGTTATGTGCTTTACTGCTAGTAATTCTAACAGTAAAGACTTGTAAATGCTTTCAGCATTTCCAAACATTTTGTCGAGCCTGTTTAATACAAGCGGAACGTTTTCTGGGTTAAGCATTAACCCGCTAACCGCACGAAGTGCTTCGCCTTTCAGATGCCTTTGCAGCCTATTCATGTTTTCTAAATTTGAAAACTTACAGGCTCGGGAAGTTTCTTCGTAGGCTTGTTTAAATTGAGGCCAGCATTTATAGCTTCCATCGAAATCTGGAAGCTTTGAAAGTGTTACTTTCGAGTCCTTAGAACACAACGATTGAACCATTTTGTCTAAACTCTGAGTTAACAGTTTTACGTCTAAACTTGTCATTGGTTTTTCATTGACCTCTTCTGATTTTTGTTTTGTATCTCTTCTTGTAGCCGTTTTAGCTCTTCTTCTATTCTTACTTTTTCTTTTTCTTTTTCTTCTTCATTTGTCATTTTTTCTTTCAGCAGTTTTTGCGTTTGCATTAGTGCTGACCTATATTCCTGCCGTTCAACTTCCCTATCTTTACACTTTTTGCATAAAAAATCTTTAACAGGTGATTTTATATCTAAGCATGACAAATGAAACCACCTGTCGCAATCAATACAAGTTATCAGTTTCCCTATCTCATCTGGGTTCGTGCATAATTTGCAGTGCCCATTCGGATTCTTTTTAAAATCATATTCCATCTTGAACTCACCCTGGTTCAGATCCGCTTCAGCAGAGTCAACTCCTATTCGGCTGGTCAGGGACGGCTGGATCGGGAGTGATGTCTTCACTGCTGCTTGTTGGTCTTCTCAGGATCAAATACGACGTCTTCTGTATTACGTGCCGGTTGCCCTCAAACCGAGAACGATGGTTGACTCAACCGGAACGATGTTTTCTTAGCGGTGGGTCGGCGGTCATACACACGACGGTCATACACACGATGGATACACTCGTCACAATTAATTTCATCAATTTGCTCTTCCTACGTTGCACTGCGTCGGATGCCTTATGCAATATTTAGCTCGCGGCACACGTGTTTCGTTATGCAGACTTTTATAATCACGTTTCGTCGGAGTTAACGTCCGATACTTGCGACGCACGCGTTTTACGATAACTGTTTTTTTTTTTAACTGGCGCTAAACTGACGGTGTCATGTTGTGTTGCGAGAACGGATGCACCTTTCGAAGCTCGCGGCGTACACGTATTGGTCACCTTGTCACTAGTTCAGCATTTGCCTCATACGTTGGCAGTATCGAGTTCACTTTCGATTGCGTCACTTCACTAGCGGTAATGACCGCGTTCTATTCACTGTTGTGTCGTTGCACTTGCAGTTATTTTGCACTCACTCACCGCCGAGGCGCTTCTCGGGTTTTGCTTCGTCGGCAACTGGTGCGTGGCCCTTCTTCCTGGGCTGGCTGTCGTATATCGGCTACGCCGGATCGTCGTCCGTCGCCGTTGTTTCACTATCACAACCCTGCTTGGGTTGCTGTGGGGTCTATTCACGCCTCTACGGGCTTGTTACTACTTCGGGTTTTTATTTCCCGATTTATTTGACTACTTGCCGAACCGTTGTTGATGCGTCCTCTCTGGAGCCACCATTTGTCGCGCACACGAAAGTGTCTTTCGGAGCAGCAGCTTAAGACAGGCACAGTACACGCCGACTTAAGCACAATAATAACGCACCAACTGGTTCTTGGCAAATAATCGATTCATTAGTATATTCAATTGATTTTATACTCTAAAAATGCTGACCGTCGTCGATCAGCATATTTTTCTTAGTCTATTCTTCTTAGCCTATTTTCCATTTAATCGTTAAACCAGCGCGCATCGCTGGCGCGTTGCATAACGTAGCTAGTCAGCATTTATTGACCTAGCAACGCTTTGTTTTTTAAGCCTAAATTGTCGTCAGCGACACCTATACTGAGCTTCAATTTCTGAAATTCTAAAATTTTAGAAATAAGCAAACGAATATACTGAGCTACAATTTCTGAAAATCTTAAATTTTAGAAATAAGCAAACGACTATACGGAGGTACAATTTCTGAAATTCTTAAATTTTAGAAAGTAGCAAAAGACTATACTGAGCTACAATTTCTGAAATTCTTAAATTATAGACATAAGCAAAAGACTATACTGAGCTTCAATTTCTGAAATTCTTAAATTTTAGAAATAAGCAAAAGACATTACTGAGTTACATTTCCGAAATTCTAAAATATGAAAAATAAGTAAAAGACTATACTGACTTACAATTTTGGAAATTCTAAGATTTTGGAAATAAGCAAAAGACTATACTGAGCCAAAATTTCTGAAATTCTTAGATTTTAGAAATTAGCAAACGACTACACTGAGCTACAATTGCGGAAATTCTTAAATTTTAGAAATAAGCAAGAGACTTTACTAAGTTACAATTTCCGAAAATTCTAAAATTTTAGAAATAAGTAAAGGACTATTCTGAGTTACAATTTCGGAATGTCTAAGATTTAAGAAATTAGCAAAAGACTGTACTGAGCTACAATTTCTGAAATTCTTAAATTTTAGAAATAAGCAAAAGACTATACTGAGCTTCAATTTCTGAAATTCTTAAATTTTAGAAATAAGCAAAAGACATTACTGAGTTACAATTTCCGAAATTCTAAAATATGAAAAATAAGTAAAAGACTATACTGACTTACAATTTTGGAAATTCTAAGATTTTGGAAATAAGCAAAAGACTATACTGAGCCAAATTTCTGAAATTCTTAAATTTTAGAAATTAGCAAACGACTACACTGAGCTACAATTTCGGAAATTCTTAAATTTTAGAAATAAGCAAGAGACTTTACTAAGTTACAATTTCCGAAAATTCTAAAATTTTAGAAATAAGTAAAGGACTATTCTGAGTTACAATTTCGGAAATTCTAAGATTTAAGAAATTAGCAAAAGACTATACTGAGCTACAATTTCTGAAATTCTTTAAATTCAAAAATAAGCAAACGACTACACTGAGCTACAATGTCGGAAATTCTTAAATTTTAGAAATAAGCAAAAGACTTTACTGAGTTACAATTTCCGAAAATTCTAAAATTTTAGAAATAAGCAAAAGACTATACTGAGTTACAATTTCTGAAATTCTTAAATTTTAGAAATAAGCAAACGACTATACTGAGCTACAACTTCTGAAATTCTTAAATTTTAGAAATAAGCAAAAGACTATACTGAGCTACAATTTCGGAAATTCTTAAATTTTAGAAAGTAGCAAAAGACTATACTGAGCTACAATTTCTGAAATTCTTAAATTATAGACATAAGCAAAAGACTTTACTGAGTTACAATTTCCGAAAATTCTAAAATTTTATAAAAAAATAAAGGACTATACTGAGTTACCATTTCTGAAATTCTAAGATTTAAGAAATTAGCAAAAGACTATACTGAGCTACAATTTCTGAAATTCTTAAATTTTAGAAATAAGCAAAAGACTTTACTGAGTTACAATTTCCGAAAATTCTATAATTTTAGAAATAAGTTAAGGCCTATACTGAGTTACAATTTCTGAAATTCTAAAATTTTAGAAATAAGCAAACGAATATACTGAGCTACAATTTCTGAAATTCTTAAATTTTAGAAATAAGCAAACGACTATACGGAGGTACAATTTCTGAAATTCTTAAATTTTAGAAATAAGCAAAAGACTATACTGAGCTACAATTTCAGAAATTCTTAAATTTTAGAAATAAGCAAAAGACTATACTGAGCTTCAATTTCTGAAATTCTTAAATTTTAGAAATAAGCAAAAGACATTACTGAGTTACAATTTCCGAAAATTCTAAAATATGAAAAATAAGTAAAAGACTATACTGACTTACAATTTCGGAAAATCTAAGATTTTGGAAATAAGCAAAAGACTATACTGAGCTAAAATTTCTGAAATTCTTAAATTTTAGAAATTAGCAACGACTACACTGAGCTACAATTTCGGAAATTCTTAAATTTTAGAAATAAGCAAAAGACTTTACAGAGTTACAATTTCCGAAAATTCTAAAATTTTAGAAATAAGTAAAGGACTATTCTGAGTTACAATTTCTGAAATTCTAAAATTTTAGAAATAAGCAAACGACTATACTGAGCTACAACTTCTGAAATTCTTAAATTTTAGAAATAAGCAAACGACTATACTGAGCTACAATTTCGGAAATTCTTAAATTTTAGAAATTAGCAAACGACTACACTGAGCTACAATTTCGGAAATTCTTAAATTTTAGAAATAAGCAAAAGACTTTACTGAGTTACAATTTCCGAAAATTCTAAAATTTTAGAAAGAAATAAAGGACTATACTGAGTTACCATTTCTGAAATTCTAAGATTTAAGAGATTAGCAAAAGACTATACTGAGCTACAATTTCTGAAATTCTTAAATTTTAGAAATAAGCAAAAGACTTTACTGAGTTACAATTTCCGAAAATTCTAAAATTTTAGAAATAAGTTAAGGCCTATACTGAGCTACAATTTCTGAAATTCTTAAATTTTAGAAATAAGCAAATGAATATACTGAGCTACAATTTCTGAAAATCTGAAATTTTAGAAATAAGCAAACGACTATACGGAGGTACAATTTCTGAAATTCTTAAATTTTAGAAATAAGCAAAAGACTATACTGAGCTACAATTTCTGAAATTCTTAAATTTTAGAAATAAGCAAAAGACTATACTGAGCTTCAATTTCTGAAATTCTTAAATTTAGAAATAAGCAAAAGACATTACTGAGTTACAATTTCCGAAATTCTAAAATATGAAAAATAAGTAAAAGACTATACTGACTTACAATTTTGGAAATTCTAAGATTTTGGAAATAAGCAAAAGACTATACTGAGCTAAAATTTCTGAAATTCTTAAATTTTAGAAATTAGCAAACGACTACACTGAGCTACAATTTCGGAAATTCTTAAATTTTAGAAATAAGCAAGAGACTTTACTAAGTTACAATTTCCGAAAATTCTAAAATTTTAGAAATAAGTAAAGGACTATTCTGAGTTACAATTTCGGAAATTCTAAGATTTAAGAAATTAGCAAAAGACTGTACTGAGCTACAATTTCTGAATTCTTAAATTTTAGAAATAAGCAAACGACTACACTGAGCTACAATGTCGGAAATTCTTAAATTTTAGAAATAAGCAACAGACTTTACTGAGTTACAATTTCCGAAAATTCTAAAATTTTAGAAATAAGTAAAGGACTATTCTGAGTTACAATTTCGGAAATTCTAAGATTTAAGAAATTAGCAAAAGACTGTACTGAGCTACAATTTCTGAAATTCTTAAATTTTAGAAATAAGCAAAAGACTATACTGAGCTTCAATTTCTGAAATTCTTAAATTTGAGAAATAAGCAAAAGACATTACTAAGTTACAATTTCCGAAATTCTAAAATTTGAAAAATAAGTAAAAGACTATACTGACTTACAATTTTTCTCAATTCTAAGATTTTGGAAATAAGCAAAAGACTATACTGAGCTAAAATTTCTGAAATTCTTAAATTTTAGAAATTAGCTAACGACTACACTGAGCTACAATTGCGGAAATTCTTAAATTTTAGAAATAAGCAAGAGACTTTACTACGTTATAATTTCCGAAAATTCTTAAATTTTAGAAATAAGTAAAGTACTATTCTGAGTTACAATTTCGGAAATTCTAAGATTTAAGAAATTAGCAAAAGACTGTACTGAGCTACAATTTCTGAAATTCTTAAATTTTAGAAATAAGCAAACGACTACACTGAGCTACAATGTCGGAAATTCTTAAATTTTAGAAATAAGCAACAGACTTTACTGAGTTACAATTTCCGAAAATTCTAAAATTTTAGAAATAAGCAAAAGACTATACTGAGTTGCAATTTCTGAAATTCTAAAATTTTAGAAATAAGCAAACGACTATACTTAGCTACAACTTCTGAAATTCTTAAATTTTAGAAATAAGCAAAAGACTATACTGAGCAACAATTTCGGAAATTCTTAAATTTTAGAAAGTAGCAAAAGACTATACTGAGCTACAATTTCTGAAATTCTTAAATTATAGACATAAGCAAAAGACTTTACTGAGTTACAATTTCTGAAATTCTTAAATTTTAGAAAGAAATAAAGGACTATACTGAGTTACCATTTCTGAAATTCTAAGATTTAAAAAATTAGCAAAAGACTATACTGAGCTAAAATTTCTGAAATTCTTAAATTTTAGAAATTAGCAAACGACTACACTGAGCTACAATTTCGGAAATTCTTAAATTTTGAAATAAGCAAGAGACTTTACTAAGTTACAATTTCCGAAAATTCTAAAATTTTAGAAATAAGTTAAGGCCTATACTGAGCTTCAATTTCTGAAATTCTAAAATTTTAGAAATAAGCAAACGAATATACTGAGCTACAATTTCTGAAAATCTTAAATTTTAGAAATAAGCAAACGACTATACGGAGGTACAATTTCTGAAATTCTTAAATTTTAGAAAGTAGCAAAAGACTATACTGAGCTACAATTTCTGAAATTCTTAAATTATAGACATAAGCAAAAGACTATACTGAGCTTCAATTCCTGAAATTCTTAAATTTTAGAAATAAGCAAAAGACATTACTGAGTTACAATTTCCGAAATTCTAAAATATGAAAAATAAGTAAAAGACTATACTGACTTACAATTTTGGAAATTCTAAGATTTTGGAAATAAGCAAAAGACTATACTGAGCCAAAATTTCTGAAATTCTTAAATTTTAGAAATTAGCAAACGACTACACTGAGCTACAATTGCGGAAATTCTTAAATTTTAGAAATAAGCAAGAGACTTTACTAAGTTACAATTTCCAAAATTCTAAAATTTTAGAAATAAGTAAAGGACTATTCTGAGTTACAATTTCGGAAATTCTAAGATTTAAGAAATTAGCAAAAGACTATACTGAGCTATAATTTCTGAAATTCTTAAATTTTAGAAATAAGCAAAAGACTATACTGAGCTTCAATTTCTGAAATTCTTAAATTTTAGAAATAAGCAAAAGACATTACTGAGTTACAATTTCCGAAATTCTAAAATATGAAAAATAAGTAAAAGACTATACTGACTTACAATTTTGGAAATTCTAAGATTTTGGAAATAAGCAAAAGACTATACTGAGCTAAAATTTCTGAAATTCTTAAATTTTAGAAATTAGCAAACGACTACACTGAGCTACAATTTCGGAAATTCTTAAATTTTAGAAATAAGCAAGAGACTTTACTAAGTTACAATTTCCGAAAATTCTAAAATTTTAGAAATAAGTAAGGACTATACTGAGTTACAATTTCGGAAATTCTAAGATTTAAGAAATTAGCAAAGACTATACTGAGCTACAATTTCTGAAATTCTTAAATTTTAGAAATAAGCAAACGACTACGCTGAGCTACAATGTCGGAAATTCTTAAATTTTAGAAATAAGCAAAAGACTTTACTGAGTTACAATTTCCGAAAATTCTTAAATTTTAGAAATAAGCAAACGACTATACTGAGCTACAATTTCTGAAATTCTTAAATTTTAGAATAAGCAAAAGACTATACTGAGCTACAATTTCGGAAATTCTTAAATTTTAGAAATAAGCAAAAGACTATACTGAGCTACAACTTCTGAAATTCTTAAATTTTAGAAATAAGCAAAAGACTATACTGAGCTACAATTTCGGAAATTCTTAAATTTTAGAAAGTAGCAAAAGACTATACTGAGCTACAATTTCTGAAGTTCTTAAATTATAGACATAAGCAAAAGACTTTACTGAGTTACAATTTCGAAAATTCTAAAATTTTAGAAAGAAATAAAGGACTATACTGAGTTACCATTTCTGAAATTCTAAGATTTAAGAAATTATCAAAAGACTATACTGAGCTACAATTTCTGAAATTCTTAAATTTTAGAAATAAGCAAAAGACTTTACTGAGTTACAATTTCCGAAAATTCTTAAATTTTAGAAATAAGTTAAGGCCTATACTGAGCTACAATTTCTGAAATTCTAAAATTTTAGAAATAAGCAAACGAATATACTGAGCTAAAATTTCTGAAAATCTTAAATTTTAGAAATAAGCAAACGACTATACTGAGCTACAATTTCTGAAATTCTAAAATTTTAGAAATAAGCAAACGAATATACTGAGCTAAAATTTCTGAAAATCTTAAATTTTAGAAATAAGCAAACGACTATACGGAGGTACAATTTCTGAAATTCTTAAATTTTAGAAATAAGCAAAAGACTATACTGAGCTACAATTTCTGAAATTCTTAAATTTAGAAATAAGCAAAAGACTATACTGAGCTTCAATTTCTGAAATTCTTAAATTTTAGAAATAAGCAAAAGACATTACTGAGTTACAATTTCCGAAATTCTAAAATATGAAAAATAAGTAAAAGACTATACTGACTTACAATTTTGGAAATTCTAAGATTTTGGAAATAAGCAAAAGACTGTACTGAGCTAAAATTTCTGAAATTCTTAAATTTTAGAAATTAGCAAACGACTATACTGAGCTACAATTTCGGAAATTCTTAAATTTTAGAAATAAGCAAGAGACTTTACTAAGTTACAATTTCCGAAAATTCTAAAATTTTAGAAATAAGTAAAGGGCTATACTGAGTTACAATTTCGGAAATTCTAAGATTGAAGAAATTAGCAAAAGACTATACTGAGCTACAATTTCTGAAATTCTTAAATTTTAGAAATAAGCAAACGACTACACTGAGCTACAATGTCGGAAATTCTTAAATTTTAGAAATAAGCAAAAGACTTTACAGAGTTACAATTTCCGAAAATTCTAAAATTTTAGAAATAAGCAAAAGACTATACTGAGTTACAATTTCTGAAATTCTAAGATTTAAGAAATAAGCAAAAGACTATACTGAGCTAAAATTTCTCAAATCCTTAAATTTTAGAAATAAGCAAACGACTTTACTGAGTTACAATTTCGGAAATTCTTAAATTTAAGAAATAAGAAAAAGACTTTACTGAGTTACAATTACGGAAATCCTAGGATCTAAGAAATTAGCAAAAGACTATTCTGAGCTAAAATTTCTGAAATTCTTAAATTTTAGAAATTAGCAAACGACTACACTGAGCTACAATTTCGGAAATTCTTAAATTTTAGAAATAAGCAAGAGACTTTACTAAGTTACAATTTCCGAAAATTCTAAAATTTTAGAAATAAGTAAAGGACTATTCTGAGTTACAATTTCGGAAATTCTAAGATTTAAGAAATTAGCAAAAGACTGTACTGAGCTACAATTTCTGAAATTCTTAAATTTTAGAAATAAGCAAACGACTACGCTGAGCTACAATGTCGGAAATTCTTAAATTTTAGAAATAAGCAAAGACTTTACTGAGTTACAATTTCCGAAAATTCTTAAATTTTAGAAATAAGCAAACGACTATACTGAGCTACAACTTCTGAAATTCTTAAATTTTAGAAATAAGCAAAAGACTATACTGAGCTACAATTTCGGAAATTCTTAAATTTTAGAAATAAGCAAAAGACATACTGAGCTACAACTTCTGAAATTCTTAAATTTTAGAAATAAGCAAAAGACTATACTGAGCTACAATTTCGGAAATTCTTAAATTTTAGAAAGTAGCAAAAGACTATACTGAGCTACAATTTCTGAAGTTCTTAAATTATAGACATAAGCAAAAGACTTTACTGAGTTACAATTTCGAAATTCTAAAATTTTAGAAAGAAATAAAGGACTATACTGAGTTACCATTTCTGAAATTCTAAGATTTAAGAAATTATCAAAAGACTATACTGAGCTACAATTTCTGAAATTCTTAAATTTTAGAAATAAGCAAAAGACTTTACTGAGTTACAATTTCCGAAAATTCTTAAATTTTAGAAATAAGTAAAGGACTATACTGAGCTACAATTTCTGAAATTCTAAAATTTTAGAAATAAGCAAACGACTATACTGAGCTACAATTTCTGAAAATCTTAAATTTTAGAAATAAGCAAACGACTATACTGAGCTACAATTTCTGAAATTCTAAAATTTTAGAAATAAGCAAACGAATATACTGAGCTAAAATTTCTGAAATTCTTAAATTTTAGAAATAAGCAAACGACTATACGGAGGTACAATTTCTGAAATTCTTAAATTTTAGAAATAAGCAAAAGACTATACTGAGCTACAATTTCTGAAATTCTTAAATTTTAGAAATAAGCAAAAGACTATACTGAGCTTCAATTTCTGAAATTCTTAAATTTTAGAAATAAGCAAAAGACATTACTGAGTTACAATTTCCGAAATTCTAAAATATGAAAAATAAGTAAAAGACTATACTGACTTACAATTTTGGAAATTCTAAGATTTTGGAAATAAGCAAAAGACTGTACTGAGCTAAAATTTCTGAAATTCTTAAATTTTAGAAATTAGCAAACGACTATACTGAGCTACAATTTCGGAAATTCTTAAATTTTAGAAATAAGCAAGAGACTTTACTAAGTTACAATTTCCGAAAATTCTAAAATTTTAGAAATAAGTAAAGGACTATTCTGAGTTACAATTTCGGAAATTCTAAGATTGAAGAAATTAGCAAAAGACTGTACTGAGCTACAATTTCTGAAATTCTTAAATTTTAGAAATAAGCAAACGACTACACTGAGCTACAATGTCGGAAATTCTTAAATTTTAGAAATAAGCAAAAGACTTTACTGAGTTACAATTTCCGAAAATTCTAAAATTTAGAAATAAGCAAAAGACTATACTGAGTTACAATTTCTGAAATTCTAAGATTTAAGAAATAAGCAAAAGACTATACTGAGCTAAATTTCTCAAATCTTAAATTTTAGAAATAAGCAAACGACTTTACTGAGTTACAATTTCGGAAATTCTTAAATTTTAAGAAATAAGAAAAAGACTTTACTGAGTTACAATTACGGAAATCCTAGGATCTAAGAAATTAGCAAAAGACTATTCTGAGCTAAAATTTCTGAAATCCTTAAATTTTAGAAATAAGCAAACGACTACACTGAGCTACAATTTCGGAAATTATTTAATTTCAGAAATAAGCAAAAGACTTTACTGAGTTACAATTTCCGAAAATTCTAAAATTTTAGAAATAAGCAAAAGACTTTACTGAGCTACAATTTCCGAAAATTCTAAAATTTTAGAAATAAGCAAACGACTATACTGAGCTACAATTTCTGAAACTCTTATATTTTAGAAATAAGCAAAACACTTCACTGAGTTACAATTTTCGAAAATTCTAAAATTTTAGAAATAAGTAAAAGACCATACTGAACTACAATTTCTTAAAGTCTAACATTTTAGAAATAAGCAAACGACTATACTGAGCTACAATTTCTGAAATTCTTAAATTTGAGAAATAAGCAAAAGACTATACTGAGTTACAATTTCTGAAATTCTTAAATTTTTGAAATATGCTAGCGACTATACTGAGCTACAACTTCTGAAATTCTTAAATTTTAGAAATAAGCAAACGACTTTACTGAGTTACAATTTCCAAAAATTCTAAAATTTTAGAAATAAGCAAAAGACTATACTGAGTTACAATTTCTGAAATTCTAAAATTTTAGAAATAAGCAAACGACTATACTGAGCTACAATTTCTGAAATTCTTAAATTTGAGAAATAAGCAAAAGACTATACTGAACTACAATTTCTGAAATTCTTAAATTTTAGAAATAAGCAAACGACTATACTGAGCTACAATTTCCGAAAATTCTAAAATTTTAGAAATAAGTAAAAGACTATACTGAGTTACAATTTCGGAAATTTTTAAATTTAAGAAATTAGCAAAAGACTGTACTGAGCTACAATTTCTGAAATTCTTAAATTTTGGAAATAAGCAAACGACTATACTGAGCTACAATTTCTGAAATTCTTAAATTTTAGAAATAAGCAAACGACTTTACTGAGTTACAATTTCCAAAAATTCTAAAATTTTAGAAATAAGCAAAAGACTATACTGAGTTACAATTTCTGAAATTCTAAAATCTTAGAAATAAGCAAACGACTATACTGAGCTACAACTTCTGAAATTCTTAAATTTTAGAAATAAGCAAAAGACTATACTGAGCTACAATTTCGGGAATTCTTAAATTTTAGAAAGTAGCAAAAGACTATACTGAGCTACAATTTCTGAAATTCTTAAATTATAGACATAAGCAAAAGACTTTACTGAGTTACAATTTCCGAAAATTCTAAAATTTTAGAAAGAAATAAAGGACTATACTGAGTTACCATTTCTGAAATTCTAAGATTAAAGAAATTAGCAAAAGACTATACTGAGCTACAATTTCTGAAATTCTTAAATTTTAGAAATAAGCAAAAGACTTTACTGAGTTACAATTTCCGAAATTCTTAAATTTTAGAAATAAGCAAAAGACTATACTGAGTTACAATTTCTGAAATTCTAAAATTTTAGAAATAAGCAAACGACTATACTGAGCTACAACTTCTGAAATTCTTAAATTTTAGAAATAAGCAAAAGACTATACTGAGCTACAATTTCGGAAATTCTTAAATTTTAGAAAGTAGCAAAAGACTATACTGAGCTACAATTTCTGAAATTCTTAAATTATAGACATAAGCAAAAGACTTTACTGAGTTACAATTTCCGAAAATTCTTAAATTTTAGAAAGAAATAAAGGACTATACTGAGTTACCATTTCTGAAATTCTTAGATTAAAGAAATCAGCAAAAGACTATACTGAGCTACAATTTCTGAAATTCTAAAATTTTAGAAATAAGCAAAAGACTTTACTGAGTTACAATTTCCGAAATTCTAAAATTTTAGAAATAAGTTAAGGACTATACTGAGCTACAATTTCTGAAATTCTTAAATTTTAGAAATAAGCAAACGACTATACGGAGGTACAATTTCTGAAATTCTTAAATTTTAGAAATAAGCAAAAGACTATACTGAGCTACAATTTCTGAAATTCTTAAATTTTAGAAATAAACAAAAGACTATACTGAGCTTCAATTTCTGAAATTCTTAAATTTTAGAAATAAGCAAAAGACATTACTGAGTTACAATTTCCGAAATTCTAAAATATGAAAAATAAGTAAAAGACTATACTGACTTACAATTTTGGAAATTCTAAGATTTTGGAAATTAGCAAAAGACTATACTGAGCTACAATTTCGGAAATTCTTAAATTTTAGAAATAAACAAGAAACTTTACTAAGTTACAATTTCCGAAAATTCTAAAATTTTAGAAATAAGTTAAGGCCTATACTGAGCTACAATTTCTGAAATTCTAAATTTTAGAAATAAGCAAACGAATATACTGAGCTACAATTTCTGAAAATCTTAAATTTTAGAAATAAGCAAACGACTATACTGAGCTACAATTTCTGAAATTCTTAAATTTTAGAAATAAGCAAACGACTATACTGAGCTACAATTTCTGAAATTCTTAAATTTTAGAAATAAGCAAAAGACATTACTGAGTTACAATTTCCGAAATTCTAAATATGAAAAATAAGTAAAAGACTATACTGACTTACAATTTTGGAAATTCTAAGATTTTGGAATAAGCAAAAGACTATACTGAGCTAAATTTCTGAAATTCTTAAATTTTAGAAATTAGCAAACGACTACACTGAGCTACAATTTCGGAAATTCTTAAATTTTAGAAATAAGCAAAAGACTTTACTGAGTTACAATTTCCGAAAATTCTAAAATTTTAGAAATATGCAAGCGACTCTACTGAGCTACAATTTCTGAAACTCTTAAATTTTAGAAATAAGCAAACGACTATACTGAGTTACAATTTCTGAAAATTCTAAAATTTTAGAAATAAGTAAAAGACTATACTGAATTACAATTTCGGAATTTTTTAAATTTAAAAAATTAGCAAAAGACTGTACTGAAATACAATTTCTGAAATTCTTAAATTTTAGAAATAAGCAAAACGACTATACTGAGCTACAATTTCTGAAATTCTTAAATTTTAGAAATTAGCAAAAGACTTTACTGAGTTACAATTTCTGAAAATTCTAAAATTTTAGAAATAAGCAAAAGACTATACTGAGTTACAATTTCTGAAATTCTAAAATTTTAGAAATAAGCAAACGACTATACTGAGCTACAATTCTGAAATTCTTAAATTTTAGAAATAAGCAAAAGACTATACTGAGCTACAATTTCGGAAATTCTTAAATTTTAGAAAGTAGCAAAAGACTATACAGAGCTACAATTTCTGAAATTCTTAAATTAAGAATAAGCAAAAGACTTTACTGAGTTACAATTTCCGAAAATTCTAAAATTTTAGAAAGAAATAAAGGACTATACTGAGTTACCATTTCTGAAATTCTAAGATTTAAGAAATTAGCAAAAGACTATACTGAACTGCAATTTCTGAAATTCTTAAATTTTAGAAATAAGCAAAAGACTTTACTGAGTTACATTTTCGAAAATTCTAAATTTTAGAAAAAAGTTAAGGCTATACTGAGCTACAATTTCTGAAATTCTAAAATTTAGAAATAAGCAAACGAATATACTGAGCTACAATTTCTGAAAATCTTAAATTTAGAAATAAGCAAACGACTATACGGAGGTACAATTTCTGAAATTCTTAAATTTTAGAAATAAGCAAAAGACTATACTGAGCTACAATTTCTGAAATTCTTAAATTTTAGAAATAAGCAAAAGACTATACTGAGCTTCAATTCCTGAAATTCTTAAATTTTAGAAATAAGCAAAAGACATTACTGAGTTACAATTTCCGAAAATTCTAAAATATTAAGAAATAAGTAAAAGACTATACTGACTTACAATTTTGGAAATTCTAAGATTTTGGAAATAAGCAAAAGACTATACTGAGCTACAATTTCTGAAATTCTTAAATTTTAGAAATTAGCAAACGACTACACTGAGCTACAATTTCGGAAATTCTTAAATTTTAGAAATAAGCAAGAGACTTTACTAAGTTACAATTTCCGAAAATTCTAAAATTTTAGAAATAAGTAAAGGACTATACTGAGTTTAATTTCGGAAATTCTAAGATTTAAGAAATTAGCAAAAGACTATACTGAGCTACAATTTCTGAAATTCTTTAAATTCAAAAATAAGCAAACGACTACACTGAGCTACAATGTCGGAAATTCTTAAATTTTAGAAATAAGCAAAAGACTTTACTGAGTTACAATTTCCGAAAATTCTAAAATTTTAGAAATAAGCAAAAGACTATACTGAGTTACAATTTCTGAAATTCTAAAATTTTAGAAATAAGCAAACGACTATACTGAGCTACAACTTCTGAAATTCTTAAATTTTAGAAATAAGCAAAAGACTATACTGAGCTACAATTTCGGAAATTCTTAAATTTAGAAGTAGCAAAAGACTATACTGAGCTACAATTTCTGAAATTCTTAAATTATAGACATAAGCAAAAGACTTACTGAGTTACAATAACCGAAAATTCTAAATTTTAGAAAAAAATAAAGGACTATACTGAGTTACCATTTCTGAAATTCTAAGATTTAAGAAATTAGCAAAAGACTATACTGAGCTACAATTTCTGAAATTCTTAAATTTTAGAAATAAGCAAAAGACTTTACTGAGTTACAATTTCCGAAAATTCTAAAATTTTAGAAATAAGTTAAGGACTATACTGAGCTACAATTTCTGAAATTCTAAAATTTTAGAAATAAGCAAACGAATATACTGAGCTACAATTTCTGAAAATCTTAAATTTTAGAAATAAGCAAAAGACCATACTGAGCTACAATTTCTGAAATTCTTAAATTTTAGAAATAAGCAAAAGACTATACTGAGCTACAATTTCTGAAATTCTTAAATTTTAGAAATAAGCAAAAGACAATACTGAGCTTCAATTTCTGAAATTCTTAAATTTTAGAAATAAGCAAAAGACATTACTGAGTTACAATTCCGAAATTCTAAAATATGAAAAATAAGTAAAAGACTATACTGACTTACAATTTTGGAATTCTAAGATTTTGGAAATAAGCAAAAGACTATACTGAGCTAAAATTTCTGAAATTCTTAAATTTTAGAAATTAGCAAACGACTACACTGAGCTACAATTCGGAAATTCTTAAATTTTAGAAATAAGCAAGAGACTTTACTAAGTTACAATTTCCGAAAATTCTAAAATTTTAGAAATAAGTAAAGGACTATTCTGAGTTACAATTTCGGAAATTCTAAGATTTAAGAAATTAGCAAAAGACTGTACTGAGCTACAATTTCTGAAATTCTTAAATTTTAGAAATAAGCAAAAGACTATACTGAGCTTCAATTTCTGAAATTCTTAAATTTGAGAAATAAGCAAAGACATACTAAGTTACATTTTCGAAATTCTAAATTTGAGAAATAAGTAAAAGACTATACTGACTTACAATTTTTCGAAATTCTAAGATTTTGAAATAAGCAAAAGACTATACTGAGCTACAATTTCTGAAATTCTTAAATTTTAGAAAATAGCAAACGACTACACTGAGCTACAATTTCGGAAATTCTTAAATTT